>NW_006920958.1:0-21524 GCF_000392275.1 Phaeoacremonium minimum UCRPA7
TTGAAGTGCTCTCGTGATCTGCTGTACGGAGTTTTCCATGATAAATCTCATTCTTCCATTGCGTCTTCGTTCTGCAACGAGTATTTGCATGCCAGCATCTCAACTCAGACAACCACCCTCACACTGCATCCCACGTCTGTCTACGAGGAGACCACCACTGTCACGGCGGCGACTGCTTATGTGACTGTCACGAACTCGGCCCAGGTTACGCGAACTGTCACCCAGGTGTCTAGCACCACGGTCTTTGTTCCACTGACCTCAACAGTGTTCACCCAGTCTGATATATTCCAAGGGACTCAGTATGTTACCGAGACAGACACGACTATTTTTGCGACAGAAACCTCTGTCGTGTCATTTACGACGACCGATGCGACATACACTAGTTTTGAGACAGAGTAAGAAGACTTTCCCTTCCATATGAGACAGGCGTGTCAAGAGCTAATTCGTTCTCGAAGCACGGTTGTTGCGACGGTCACATCGCCAGCTAAAGTCAAGAGACACAATCGATGCAAGCCTGACGAGCCCGGTTGGCTCAGCTCGGTTCGCACTAGTGCCGCATCGCATTTGAGCAGCGCTTGCTCGTGCTTGATCACGCCGGCTGTGGAAACGATCACAGTCAGTGAGACGGGCTCTGCTGTTGCCCAGGCTAGTGAGGTAGGCTCGCTTCTCGATGATGATTTCTGGTTTGGGAGGATACTGTGTACTAATTATCTAAAGGCTACCGTCGACGTCACTGCTCAAGGAACCCAAACAGTTTCTGTCACACTGACTGACCTCGCCTCGACTGTGGAGGTTGCTACCATTTCTTCGACCACCCTTGTACCAGTCACAGCCACGACAAGCGTGAGCCTGACCGTCGTCTTGACAGCCGACGCAACAGCGTACGAGACGACAACAATCACCAGCACCCAAACAATTGAAAGGACGGCCCTCACAGCCGTGACCCAAACGGTAAGTCCCAGCCAAAGAGGTTCCAAGCGCGGAAGTGGATCATCTTTCGAGCTCAGCGCAAGCTAATCAGTCTCTTTTTTGTCTTGGCAGGCCACCCGAACAACCACGTTGTCACGACCACAGGCCAGCGGACAGTGCGCTGATCTACCAAATCCTTATACCGCACCTGATGGTCATCAATATGAGATCCACTGCGGTACTTTCTTCCCCATTACAGGATCAATAGCAGGATTCAATGGAGTCACTCAATTTTCAGACTGCCTAAATCGTTGCGGCTCTTATTCAAACTGTGTTGGTGTAGACTACGCTCCGACCAGCAGCTATTGTGAGCTCTTTAGCAGTTATCTCTCATCTGCCTCGGGCTACGTCTCTGGATTGAGGATATCCTGATCATTAGACAGAAAGTACCTTCAATATTCAATGATCACCTAATAAAGTATAGTTGCAGACTGATTTAGTCTCGAGAAATGTATTGTTCATACTCAACATGCGGCCACGGAATCCAAGCAGCTTGTAAGTTGTCAGTAATACAGGGCGTAAGGCCGCTTTCATCAGTAAATTGTAATTATAGTTCGCTTTGGAGGCAATATTCTGTCAATCCATGACTATCTAGAGAAGCACGCCAGCATAGAGGACTAAGAGAACATTAACCGGAGGTGTGATATAGGATTGTAGGGTTCTCATGTCATTTGTAGATAAACCTGCAGTTCACTTCAAACTATCAAAAGCTAGCTTTGAAGGCTCTGCAGCAACTGCAAAGGTTACGTTACTTGAGTGGAGTTCGGACAGTTGAAGCAATAACAATCAGTATTTTAAATTGCCGGCTAATGAAGTGTAAGCTTTTCGGCAGTGTTCCAAGGCCCTCTGGGTCGGAGCTCACCTTGATTGGCAGGTCGCGATGAGCGGAGCAGCCTTGGGAGGCAAATCTGCGACCACGGGTTGGTAGACAATACCTCACTTATGTTTGGTCAAAAACAGGATCTTTTCAGCGGTAGCTCTGATAGCTGCTTACCTTGCTTGTCTGTCGTGAGCCAAGAGTCTCCCTGGCTGAGCGAACGAGAAAATCGGGCGTATCCATTTACGCCTCCGTCCATGACGTCGATTTCCCATATAAACCAATATTGATTGAACCTCGTGCTGCTTTCAAGTATAAGATAAGCTTCTGCTAAGGTCCCAGGTTGTCACAGCCGGCTTTCCGACGTGCTTCGACCTCCCATAAGCCCATCTTCTCTGAACCAAATGAGATTGTCATTATGGCCTTCGAAAAGTCGTCAACCTCATCTGGTACCGCCTTGATGAACAGTTCTTCGGTCTCCTCCCTATGCATGAATCCTACATTCATTCCAGAGCACATCATGTCCCAGGATACAGCTGACTGAGCATCCCAGACGCCCTTCCGAGTTGTATACATGACTCCGCCCGGGCATGGAGCCCATCCTCGCTTCATTGCGGAATATATGCTCTTCAGCGAGGCCGACATCATCCACACCCGTCGTATAGATTCGGCCAAAATCCAGGCATTCCACAACACTTCACTAACGCTGCGCTCTGGCGCCTCAAGCCCGCAAAGAGTTGGTGCTAGGTCGTCGATGTTCGCCAGTGTCAAAAAAGAGTTTGCTCCAGCGCTAGAAGATGCAATATTAATCAATGCCAGCGACCAGGTTTCCAAGACTGGAATGTGCTCCTCCGCATCATGACGCAGCCGAACGTCACCGTCGTACAGGCGTATAATCTGGTAGACAAGCAGAGCATGCACACGGGCTAGTATGTCATAAGCGTTGAGTGTCGCTAAACGGTGGTCATCGAAGAGGGAAGACACGCGGTCCGTTATTATCCGGAAAACAGTTTCTTCGTTCGCAGCAGTCTTCTGGTCGTAAATCGCAACGGTCGAATAGGCGTCTTGCACGCAGCGTGGTATGTGATGTCTGTATATGTGGGAGTGAATGAAAGGGTTTCCGGCTGTCGAAACCCATTGCGAAAGCCATAACCTGAAGCCCTTTACATGTTGCTTCAATATAATACTAGAATACTGCCTGTTCTCAAGGCGTGGCGAGTGACGGATATCCCATGTTTCGGGATGGAGGAACCAGATAGATGAGGGATTTGATAGGGGTCCCGAGTCTGTGGGTGAAGGCCCTAGCTGACCAGTACTATCCGGCATAGTGCCAATGGCTGTCCCGGGAAGACTTTCATCTTGAATGAAAATTGATGATACGATTTCGGGGAATGAAGTTGGCACATCTTCGCTTGGAATCCAACAGCTTCTTTCCGGGCTCGGATAAACGCACTCCAGACTTCTCTCCACGCATCTCGTACATTGCGGATCCTGCTTACCACACTTCTGCTTGGCTTTGCGGCACGCAGTGCAAGCCTTCTTCTCGGAAGGGAGAACCATGTCCTTTCGATGCTTTGGTCAGCACTGGCATCTGAGTGTATGTCTGGGTGATGAAACATCGATAGGAGACCCACAAACATCCGCGGGCGATTAGTCAGTTCTAGAGCACTAATACCAGTCGCTACGCACCGCACTCTAACATGGCCGCGCCGCGGGCGCTAACCCAAAAGAATTCACGATGCGCGGACCGAGATGTAAGATGGGCCAGAATTCAATACTTCAGCACTTTGGCGTTCTGTACCTCTTCAGATTGTATGATTAAGCTATGTTTAATGGAAAGCTCGATGAGCCCGCGGATGGCTCTGATTTCTTTTGATCTATTTGAAATCATTTTGCTCTTCAGAATGTAATCCATTTTGGATTGCAAAATGCTTCCAATTCTCATTCTTCCGCTTCTCTAGGGGGATATAAACAGCCATAGAGAGCCATCGGCGAAAGACAAAACAGTCACACAACACAGCAACTCCTTAGCTGGCAAAGGTCATACAAGGCATTTCGAATTTCTCACGGTATTTCTATCATCTCTCATCTAATCCGATTACAAAGAAGCCATGGCCACTGAGAAGATACCGCTCAACCTTTTGACGGACGTCACCAAGACAGTCCACCGGGTACCCTATCCGGCCATTTCTCCTACCCGCCCCGAGTTGACCCAGGCTGGTAAAACAATCCTCGTAACTGGTGGCCATACAGGTGTGGGCAAAGCCATTGCAAAGGCTTTCATTCAAGCTTCTGCTGCGACTGTGATCATTGTAGGCCGCCGCACAGAATTGGTTGCTCAGGGTGTGGACGACCTCAAGCAGGAGGCCGAGAAAGTCGGCACGAATACCAAAATCCTTTCTCACATGCTTGATATCACCATCCTTGCTGATGTCGATGCATTTTGGGCAAATCTCAAAGACAAGGGCATCTTTGTGGACGTTCTTGTCTCGAATGCTGCGAGGTTCGCTAAGCCAGGAAAACTCCTCGAGCATGGAACTGATGAGCTATGGTCAATGTACGAGGCCAATGTGAAGGCGCCGCTGCGCCTGACAGAGAATTTCTATAAACAGGAAGGCGATAAGCAAAAGGTACGATGACGGTCACTTCTCTATCATTCTTTACCGTAAATAGGACGCTAATGAGCGTGCGTGTAGTATTTGATCAACATATCCACGCAGGCAGTCCACATGTGGGAACTACCGGACTCCCAAAACCTCATGACTTATGGAGTAACCAAGAACTCCGGTACATTGCTGTATCAGGTAATTGCCGACGAAACGCTTGCCGAGAAGATGCAAACCATAAGCGTTCATCCTGGTACAATTTTCACCGAAGTCTGGCAAAACTATGGAGTCGATAAAACTTATCTACAGTTTGATGAAGGTAAGTATCAATTGTTATATCATCAACTTTTGAGAATTTGGATCGATGCTGATTCTGACTCTAGAGGACCTGCCAGGTCAGTGGGCCGTTTGGGCTTCTTCGCCGGAAGCTCGATTCCTGCATGGCCGCTTCGTTTGGGCTTCCTGGGATGTCGAGGAGTTGAAAAGTGGACCTCTCCGCAAGAGACTGGACGAGGATTACCACTTTCTTAGGATTGGGGTATCAGGGCTGCATGGAAGTAACCTCGTGTAAATAACAATTAATTTTGACAAAGACACCAAGACAGAGCGTGATATGAGACCTTAGATTTCATCATTATAAAACACCTAGCAATTCATTATCCATTCAGGACTTCGCAGCCTCTAGAACACTATTGTCTCTGGGACATTATGACAGTATGCTGCAAACCCTACCCAAGAACGCCAAACGTCATCTCTATAAGATTCAATGGTAACATTCTAATGAAGTCCAAAACACCGGGGATCAGGAAACTCGTGACATTAAATCCCATCCCGGATGTACGTCATTCTCCGTAGCAGTCCATATCCAGGCACTCAAGTAAATGCACTGAACGGAGTCCCCAAGACCTTGTTGTTGCCCGCAAGCTTCACCCCCTCTTTCCTCAAAAGCATTCGCTTCTCATCCAATGTGATACCCGTACCATCCTTAGACCACTTGCCCTTAAAGCCTCCTAATGCGCCACCAGTTGCGATGCATCGATGGCACGGAACTTCAGGGGCAAAAGGATTGCGCCTCATGGCGTTGCCGATAGCGCGTGGCGATGATCCGAGATGCGCAGACATCAGACCATACGTCGTGAAGTGTCCGCGGGGCACTTGGCACAGGAGGCTCCATACTCTCTTCTCGAACGGCGTGCCAGATGACTTTGCGATGCGCTCGAGTTGCTTCTCCATATCTGTTCCTTCAGGCACTGCTATTGAGATGATGTCTCGCTGTGGAGGTTGGTTGGAATCATCAATGACCTTGCGAGCTTTGGCAGTAGTTTCAGATATCTCGTCAAGCACGAGTTTTCGTTTGAGTCCGACAGCCATGTGAGTGAGGCCTTTTAAAAAAGTTATGATACTGAAGTGGCGGCGTATTCGAAGTCTTCTGGTTATTAGGAATGTAGAACTTGCAGATGCAATCAAAGAAGATGCTTGATCAAGCTCAGCGACCTCTTTTATGTGCGGTGACAATAAAGTTTGCTGTGCGCATGCCAATCCCGTTGCTCTAGAAGTATCGAATCAGCATTCGCGCCAATGCAAGAAATGATTCAGAGCGGCCTGTCGTCCACAAGGCGCGCGTGGGGTAAGCCCCAGCAGGCGCGTCATATCTTTTACGCGAAATCTACGCGTGTCATGTGATTAGTATCAAAGGTGTCAGCCTCGGCATTCGGGAAATAGCCTTTGCTCTTTCGTTTAGAAAGAACAAAGTATAACGAAATGGGACTGGAGAACATGGCTGGGACTACATTTGTTTTCTATGAGAGACATGTGTGATCTTGCGGGCCTGTAGAAGCACTACAGTTGCGAGTATCAACACCAGCAAGATGCCGCGTTTCGACCGCGACTGGTATAAGACTTTCAAACAACTGAGGAGCCTCATCATGAAAGTTTTACTCTCATAGCATCAGTGATAACCGTGTGCCACAACTACGCCCGACCATAATGCAGCTGCCATTGTACGCCGCATATGCCGACGGTCAAATTTTCTCGGTCTGAGGCTCCAGCCAGTGATGGCTTGCAGGACATCTGCTGTCACGACGCCATTGGGTGGCCACCTACGGCCGCAGAGCTGCACTTTTGACTCGTGTTTCAAGTATCCGCAGCCGCTTCTTGCTTCTGATTGGAAATGATTGGAATAATTGACGCCCATCTTTGCTGTGTTTCGCTGCGGCCGATGATCTGGCATGCGATGCGCACCACGATGTCGGTCAGGCCTCTCCACCCCGAGTGGACAACTTTCCCATGCGTTTTCTAGAATATAATGCCATCTTGCAGTAGTGGCCGCCTCCTTTGGCGGTGATGGCTGCTGTGCGACTGCTGGCTTCGCCCGGCGATTTTCGAGGCGATGAGGTGAGCTCCGCAGGGACAAATTCCATTTCATATATGGGTGTAGACATTTAGTCAGTCTAGGCTACTAGAGTTTTACCCATTGTGTTTCTTCAAATCCTAGTCTTTACTGCACTGGCTCTTTCCTATAACATTCACTCCTTGTTGTTACGATGGCTAGTAGATGTCAGAGCGAAGGCTGCAAGGCTGAGGTTGCCCTCAAGACCTTGGATCCTGCCCCGAGGTTCCCGATTAGATCTCCGCAACCTCCTTTTGCCAATGGTGCTGTTCCTGGGGGCAGTGCTAGAGTACCTTCAAAATATTGCAAGAAACGTAGGATAGATCCAATCCCAATATTAATCGACTTGCTGAATAATTCATGCAGATACGTGTGACCACTTCTATAGATCGGATGGTTGTGATTTCAAGAAGGTGCCTCATGATTCAGTCTGCGCCGTCCGTAAGTACTTACCTTCACAGATTGCTTTAGAATCAATCTCACAAAGATGAAGATGCACAATGTCCGATCCCAGGCTGTCTAGAAGGTAAAGGCCAGTACCTTGAATTAGAACAAGACAGCCGCGGCCCTCCAAAGTACCTTCGATACGACTTCTGTTCTTTACGTGCGTGCAAGATTATTCAGCCTCCATCAATCATTCTTTGACAACCCATAGATAAATGCACTGAACAACGATGCCGATTCCCAAGGGCCCGAGGACCGCTCGGCAAACCGAAGCTCTTCTGCGAACAGCGTGAGTATTCAGTTGCCACAGTCCTCTTGATGAATTGTGTCGCTGATCCTTAGTAGATAGCTGTCAAGCCGATGATTGTACAAACCGCAGTCTCGACCAATTCAACTTCTGTCCCGAACGTAAGGTCTCCTCTATTAGCCTTTTAAAGGAGATAATGGCTCATCAGATGTAGATAAGTGCATGCGATGCCCAACAATCGTGGAGGGCAGCCATGCTTTATGTTCCATCCGTAAGTGATCCGCCTCTACCGAGACTTTCCGTCTTCTCACATTCCTCAGATGTTAAATGTGCCCTTCTCAACTGTAATCAGGCAAAGCACAGGATTGGCAAAGACTCGGCCTATCATAACTTCTGTATTGAACGTATGTATTATAATATAATCTGTCTCTGCGTGCTCTAAACAAGTAATCTATAGATGCAAGCTGTCAAACACCCACTTGTAAGGGCTTCAAAACCTCGAACTCGTTGCATTGTCTAAGACACACATGCTCCGAACGAGACTGCGAAGCATCAACAGAGGAGCATCAGCTATGTGCAAATCGTAAGCTACTCGACATTTCCGAGGTCGGGGAGATAGTTTTCTAATGAAAGATTAGACCGGTGTGATGCCTCGGGTTGTGAGAATCCCAAGGGATGGAAGCGCAACCGCAAGGATCGCGAGCATTGTTGCCCTCTTCGTAGGACATTCTCCGCCCTTCTCTTCTCAATGTCACTGATAACTCCAAGATACCTGTCGCAACGAGAATTGCCAAAAGGAAGTGGGAACAATGCAGCTCTTCTGCAAATTGCGTAAGTCCAGTACCTAAAGGAATATGACATGGAGACGACTCATTGTCACTAGATGAATGCTCCAATCTCAAATGCAAGGAAGAGGCTCTCCTCGAGCAGTTGTGCGAGACTCGTGAGTACCTTGAGACAATAGACTTGTCGTCAAAGCCAATAAGCTAACAGCCTTATAGATCTCAGGACACAATATGAAGCTGCTGGCAGAGCAAAAGCGAAGGCTGAAATGCTTGAAATGCGGCAACCGACCATGGCTAAAGGAAACCTCAACCGAGACCTTCATGAAAGCAAATATGAATACAAGAGACCAGCTAGAAGCTCCTTCAAGGAGATGGATGATGATAGACATAGCCACGGCATGGCGCCTTATAGCGACAAGGATGAGTTTGGTACATCGCAGGATCAAGGATTCGGGCGAGATAGCGACGAGCAAAGTGTGCACAGTTGGATTCGAACAAGCTAAGCAGTAGCTTTGAATGCTCTATAGTGAAGGCATGAAGAGGGTATCTTTCCTTTTTTTCTACTCTGTAAGCCAAGGCTCTTTGGGCCTTGACATGAAAAGTCTTTGTTTTCGCCGAAGCTTGCGCGCAAGCAGGCCTTCCTACTCGAATTCCCTCACAGACCTTAGATTAGACAGTAATGCATTTCCATTAAACCGTTCCTGACCCTATATGCCATTCCTAGAATTCCCTCATTCTTGAAGTAGCTTTAATCTCCAGTATCGACCTCCAAATCAATCTGCACCCCATTGCTTATACCATAATCTTCAAGTGCCAAATGGTCTTTGAAAGGCCGCTCGCCCTGCCTCTTTAAGAGGATCTCATGTGGTTCACGACCAATGCGGGCCGCCACCATGATCTTGAACTCACGGATCTTGTCTGACGCAAAACAGGGAATGGCCGCTTTCGTACCCAGTCGATCGTTGACGTGCACGATGATCATCTCCTCGCCGTCCGTGGCTACAGGCGCCGGCTTGCTCTCCTTGTCCTTCTTGGGCTTTGACGAGCTTGAGCTATCCGCACCAGCACGCTCCTCGCGGTCGGGATGCCGTCTCGGTGATCGATTGCGATATCCTCCTACACGACCACCGCGCGAATTATCCTCCTCCCGGTCGCCTCCTGAGTTCTTCTGCTTCCACTTGAAGCCGCCGCCGCCTCCCTTAGGTTTGCGTGGGCGGTCTCTGTCCTGGTCTCGGTAGCGATCCCTCTCCCTGTCTTGATCTCGATCTCTGTTGTCAGCGCCTCTATCGCGATCTCCTCCTCTGTATCTGTCGCCGCCGCGATATGAGTCTCCTCCGCTGCGGTACGAATCTCCGCCTCGCCGATCACGCCTATCGTCGAAGTCTCGTCTGTCTCGGCGGGGTGGTGAACGGCTCCGACTTCTGCTGCGCTCCTTTGTGCGGCGTGGCGGGGAGCCTTGTTCGTCCCGCGCCGGCGGCGACCGACGAGGCCCTGGTGAGCCGCGGTCTGACATAATAAAAGGGTGTTAGGGAAGTAGGAGTTGTGGTAGTTTGTGAGAGACAGGAATGTGGAAGAAGCTTGGAGCTCTAAGGGTGGGCCAGGTAAGTAAATCCCCAAGCTTTGCCACCTATAGCAAGAGAGTTAGTGAGGCTCGAGGACTAATGCATGATAATTAGTGGGGCAAAGTTGTCGGTGATTTTTCGACTTAGTACACCGTGAACATTTCAGTGGCAGGCATTTTATCATCACTGCACATATCTGAATAATATTGCCAACTTGGTATAGTAGACTTCAAAATTAATCGATATGTAGAAGATGCGGTTCTCGGTCACGGTAAACTTAGTTATTACAGCATTGGTCAAATTGAACGTTTGAAAATGGCTTTTATTTCGACAATATTGTCTGCAAACGAGAAACCGACCATTACCCTTAACCCGAACCCCTTTCCGAAAACGCCGGATATCACAAGCCAGAATCGAAGTGTATCATACATGACGTGCAAGATGCTTCCATCCCCTGTGTGAGGAACAAAATTATGCCTTGACATCTGATGACCGCTTCTTCTTCTTTTTCGGCTTCTCTTCCTCGTCCTCATCAACCTTTCGCTTCTTGCTACTCGACTCGCCCGCCTCCTCGGCCTTGCGCAGCTTCTTCAGCTCCTTCTTGGAGAAGACACGCGGGGTGCCATCCTCGTTCAGCTCTACGTCGCCACGCTCGAACTTCCTCTTAAACTTGGTGACGGGGATGCCCGCAAGCTTGGCAAGACGCTCAAAGTCTGCCTCAGTAACAGGTTTACCAGTTGCAGGAGCAGCAGCGGCGCGGCGCTCGGCCTGCTCCGTCTGAGCAGCACGGCGGACTTCACGCTCCTTGCGTCGCTTCTTTTGCGCCTTCTTCTCAGACTTGTCTGCGGGCTCGACATCGCTGTCGTCTGATACAGGGGAGAGTGTGGGCGAGCGAGCACCATTTGCAGTTCCGTTTTGAGCAGGCGCATCCTCCATCTCCTCATCTTCTTCTACTTCCTGAATGAGTGCTTTCTTGGACTTCTTCTCCTTCTTGTCCTTCTTCTCAGCCTTGGCTGCCGGCTCATCGCCAGCAAGACCATCAGCATCGATGTTGTACTTTCTGGCTTCCTTGACATCCCATTTGCTGGGTGCCGCAGCAGCCTGACCATTGGGCCCAACAGCCACGCCCTTGGCAAGAAGGGGCTTGCCTTCCAGTCTTCGTAGGTTGTTCTCGATCTTGGCACGGGCAGCAACTCCCAGCGCAGACCTGACCTCCTCGTCATCGTCGTCTCCGAACTCACCGAGGGCATCGGAACGAACACCAAGAGCAGCCTTGGATGCCAGCTGACGGGCAATCTTGCCCTTGTTTTTGCCGGTAGCTTGACCAACAAGAGAAGCATGATAGATGAGACCATATTTGGGAGTAGAGTGCTTTGTCTTCAGGGCACGGAACAGAGCCTTCTCAGCACCCAAGATCTGAATGGTTGAACCGGGGTTCTTGGCGAGGTTCATCAAAGAACCTGCGTGGGCAATAAGTCGAGCACCGACCAGAGTACCA
Organism: Phaeoacremonium minimum UCRPA7; assembly: GCF_000392275.1. Classification (NCBI taxonomy): domain Eukaryota; kingdom Fungi; phylum Ascomycota; class Sordariomycetes; order Togniniales; family Togniniaceae; genus Phaeoacremonium; species Phaeoacremonium minimum. Next base: position 11,318 of record NW_006920958.1, read on the forward strand.
ACAAGCTCGGTCAGGTTAGGAGCGATAGCTTTCATTCTGGCATCGAGATACCTGGAAAGCTCAGCACGGTACTCAGTGTAACTAACGACCTGCTCGGCCAGTAGCTGAATGTTGATCAGATCTTCCTCAGTGATCTCAGTACCCATACTGACTTCAGCAGCAGACTTCACAGCAGCCTCGATTTCCTCGGGGAGAATCTCCGACAAATCGGTCTCGGCAGTCTTAGTCCTCAGGCCGACAGTCAGGATAACACGGGCGTAGGCAAGGTTGTCATTGAGGATCTTGCCCAGTTCGGGGAAGTGCCAGCCGTACCACTCCTTGACACGCATGGCATATGTGTTCAACTCCTTGTCGAGATCGTCTAGCAGAGAGATGGCCTGGATGATCATGACATCCACCTTGTCAGGAGAAAATCGCAACTTATGGCGGGAGAGCGAATGAGAGAGACCGAGCGAGAGACTGCGGAGATTCTCGGGTAGGATCCCGGGAATGAGATCGGTAAGATGAGCGCGAATACCACGGTAGAGTTCGGCGGTCGTTGAATCGGTGACGGGGGTGATGTTGAATTGAGGGAGTTTGTGGATGGCGTTACCAAGGGTTTTATCGGCGACGGCGAGGGTGGCCTTCTTCTCATCTTTGAGCCCCTCGAGCAACTTCGATAGCATAGGAGTGACCTTTCCCTCGATCAAGCCCGCAATCTCCTCCAGACCGGCGGCGGCGCTGTCCCATTTTACAAGTTCCTTGAGCTTCAACCTGCGATATTGTGAGCCTCAAGCACCGCCTGGAAAGTTAAAATTCGATGAATGTGCACATACTCTCCATTGATCTTGTCTGCAGACTCGAGTCGGGAGGCCAGATCGCCGCTATCGAGCAATTTCTTGTCCTTAGCCTTGAACAAGGCATAGCTATTTTTTCGTCAGTAAAACCCAGCTTCAATCTTGAGGCGGCCTATAACAGCAAGCTGCTGCAAAAGGCAGCGCAATGTGTGCAACTCACCCCGCACTTGTTTCGGAAAGAATGAAGAGAGGCATTTTGGCGGCAGACAATTGATCTCGTCTGTGGTTGGGTGTGCCGTCCTCCTCTTTGTGGTGTTGCAGCCGTACCTTCTCGTCGTCTGCAGCGAGAAAGGCGATGGACAGTGTATGCGGGTGAGGAAGAGATCAAAATAATTTTTTTCCAAGCTTTACTGGGCTTTGGGAGTTTGCGGTGGGGCTGGTTTAAATTTTGGCGCTAAGCCGTAGAGGGTAGTCTGCTGGCTTTTGGGAGGTACGTACCCTGCCGACCAGCTGCCACCTGCTTGCGACTCCAAGTCTAGCTCCAGTCATTTGCCTGCCTCATCACTACTTCCACTCAGTCGCTTTGCAGGCACCAACCAACCTTCAAAGCCCTGTCCCACGTTGGAGAGCATCCGACCACAAGGAAAATGGAGGGACTTCTCTTTAACGTCAATAACGGGTGAGCATAGACTTCCGGATGGCGCCTTGATGATGAACTAATGTCGTATCCAGCTACATTGAGGGCATTGTCCGCGGGTATCGGAACGGTCTCCTCACCGGCTCCAACTACAGCAACTTGACGCAATGCGAGACGATCGATGGTTAGTCAAACAGCACAAATAGCAAACGCTTGAGTTCTTCCTAATAGCCTATAGATCTGAAGCTGCAGCTCGGCCCTGCCTATGGCGACTTTCTGGCAGCCCTACCTCCAAACCCCTCAACCTCGAGTCTCGCATCGAAGACGACCGACAAGCTCGTCTCAGAGTTCCGCTATGTCAAAGCCAATGCGGTGGGATCACTCGCCAAGTTCATGGATTACCTGACATATGGATATATGATTGATAACGTTGCGCTCTTGATTACTGGCACCCTACATGAGCGGGACACTCGCGAGCTTCTGGACAGATGTCACCCGCTAGGATGGTTCGAGACGATGCCGGTCCTGTGTGTTGCGACGAACATCGAGGAGCTGTACAACAGTGTGCTTATTGAGACACCTTTGGCTCCGTACTTCAAGGGTAGCTTGAGCCACCAAGACCTCGACGAACTGAACATTGAGATCGTCCGGAACACGCTCTACAAGAATTACCTAGAGGACTTCTACAACTTTGTTAACACCGATTCAGATATGGCCGGCACCCCCACTGCGGAAGTCATGTCTGAAATCCTAGAGTTTGAGGCGGACCGACGAGCGATCAACATCACCCTCAACTCCTTCGGTACAGAACTCTCCAAGGCCGATCGCAAGAAGTTGTACCCCAACTTCGGGCTGCTGTACCCTGAGGGGACTCTGATGCTATCACGTGCCGATGATTTCGAAGGTGTCAGACTGGCCGTCGATGGAGTCACAGACTACAAGAACTACTTCGATGCAGCCGGTCTAGGTGGCGGGCCTGCTGGGCCTGGGAACATGGCTGGAGGCTCCGGATCCGACTCAAGGAGCTTGGAGGACATGTTCTACCAGAAGGAGATGGAGATATCCAAGAGTGCTTTCACAAGACAATTCTCGTACGGCATTGTGTATGCTTGGGTTAAGCTGCGAGAACAGGTATGTGCCCATATTCATGATTCTACGAGCTCTACTAACTTCATAGCAGGAAATCCGTAATATCACATGGATTGCAGAGTGCATAGCACAAAACCAGAAGGAGCGTATCAACAACTATATCAGCGTATTTTAAAACGACACTCGCAGTTTTGTTTTCCACCATGTAGAATACCAGTGACACTTCAATGGCTTACGATAATCACTCATACCACGGATGGCGTATTTAGGGGCAGGAAGGGAGATCCAGACTGTGCGGAAGTCTTTGGTATTATTCCTGACTGTATTGTACATAGAGAAGTTTACACATTTTTACAGCTCATGCGTACACGATTCTAAAAGGTGATCTGCTGCTTCCACGTCGCCGGTGTCAGACCAAGCGTCTCGAGCATATGTGTCCATCGGCCACTTCCTCTTTCCTTCCGCTCCATGTATCTTAGTAGCTTCTGCCTTCTGTGGCAAAGATTTCTCAAGTTTCGCTTGTTGTGCTTGTCCTTCTCGCCCTTCTCAGACTCCAAAGCCTTGGCCAGGACACGGATTTTGGCCGTGAGGATGGCAATTTGTACCTCCGAGCTACCCGTGTCAGGCCCGGCACGAGCCAAGGGTTCACGAGCTTCCTGTCCACGAACAGGAGGCTTCTGTTGGACTGTCTTGTCCGTGTTGTGCCGACCAAAGGTCTCCACACATCTTCGGATATTCGCATGCAGCCGACCTTTGCTGCTAGCATTCTCAATACTTGTGAGGCGCTTTAGGGCCTCCAAAGCTCGAGCATGTTTCTCTTCATGGATCCGCTTCTCCTCGGCCTCCTTGACTGGGTCCACACGGCCACGAGATGTGACCTCAAGAGGCCTCGTCAGCTGGTAAGATGTGGCAATGGCCTCCTCTAGTTCCTCCTTGCTAGCCTGGTAGTTGAGAATATGCGGAGACGTGGGTAGTGGATGAGGTTCAGCAAGCGGATTTCCATCCGCATCTGTTGGTGGTGTTGAAAGTGTTGCTTGTCCAGCAGAGTCGAAGGATTCGATAAAGGGCGTCGGTATGCCATGAACCTGATCGCCCCATCCAGCATCGCGTTCCTTCTGTAGCTCTTCTTGTCTCTTCTCGTTGACGGCTCTTCGCTGTTGTGCTTGTGCCCAGCGGTACGGATCTTGTTTCATCCGTCGCTTTTTCTCCTTCATCGAGATATTCGCGGTCTGCACGAGCGGCTGCAGACTTCGCGTTGAGGGACGACTTGCTTGTCGAAGACATACTGAATGATGTATTAGTCCAATGGCTCATACAGATAGATCTGAAGAATGTTACCTACATGTAAGTGTCTGCAGCCCTTGCGGGCCGGATATTCGAGGTGGCATAGCGTATGCTTTGCCGGTGATGTCTCTCGACAGCTCCGAGTCTCGAGCTCGAGTTCAACTTTTAGCAACCAGGATCAGGGACATCTCCCAGGTACTGGAAAATTTGGGCCCCGAAAGCCGATTACCTCTTTAGGTTAGTCCTGAGAATTGACCCAAGAAGCTCTCTAAACTGCAGGTCCCTGTAATAAAGTAGCTCCGGCTCCGAAGACCTCCCCAAAATTTCCAAATCACGTGGCGTAAATTCTGTCAGGGTTTCCGCGGGGCAGGTACGCACCAGTAGGCCGGAAATTTTGTGAGCGGCGCAAATCCTTGACTTTTCTCAACATCGCGAAAGCTTCAAGTCAAGTCAACAAGACACTCGCTACACAAGACCGCCAAGATGGCCCCCGCCAACCTTCCCTCGGTCTTCAATGCGACCTCCCAGGACATTGAGATGCTCCTGGCGTCTCAGGCTCACATCGGCAGCAAAAACATGCAGGGTATGTCGCTTCTTCATAGGAATGGAATTTCGCAACGGCCTCAATTTTGGACGATATATGGCAGCAAACGAAGCTAACTTCGTGTTTTCTCAGTGCACATGACCCCTTACCTGTGGAAGACTCGCGCCGACGGTGTCAATGTCATCAACGTTGGCAAGACCTGGTACGTCAAAAGGAATCGAGAAGCTGAATTTTGGAGCCCTTCCTAATAGATCTTCTCCAGGGAGAAGATTGTTCTCGCAGCTCGCATCATTACCGCCATTGACAACCCCTCCGATGTCTGCGTTATCTCTGCCCGTCCCTACGGTCAGCGGGCCGTCCTGAAGTTCGCCGCCCACACCGGTGCCCAGGCCATTGCCGGTCGTTTCACCCCCGGTTCATTCACCAACTACATCACCCGTTCCTTCAAGGAGCCTCGCCTGATTGTCGTCACCGACCCGCGCACCGACGCCCAGGCCATCAAGGAGGCCAGCTACGTCAACATCCCCGTCATCGCTCTCTGCGACACCGACTCCCCCACCGAGTTCGTCGACGTTGCCATCCCCACCAACAACAAGGGTCGCCACGCCATTGGTACCATCTGGTGGATGCTTGCCCGTGAGGTCCTGCGCCTGCGCGGCACCATCATCAACCGTGAGGCTCCTTGGGACGTCATGGTCGATCTCTACTTCTGTACGTACATCTGCGCCATTGTAACCTTGAACTGCATACTAATTACTGTGCTCAACAGACCGCGACCCTGAGGCCGAGGCTGAGGAGAAGGTCGAGGAGGAGAAGCTCCCTGGTGTCGATGAGGAGGGTGTCCAGGCCATCGAGAGCGGCTTCGCTACCGCGGGTGGTGACTGGGAGGCCGCTCCGGCAGGCTTTGCTGGTGCCGCCACTGGTACCGCCGGCTGGGACGAGGCTGCCCCCGCCGCCGGCCAGAACTGGGATGCTACCACTCAGGGCGCTCAGTGGGGTGATGAGGCTGCTGCTGCCCCTGCTCCCAAGGAGTCTTCCTGGTAGAGCCAGGGCGGTGGTGGAGATGCTGCGGCGGACTCGTCCAATTGGTAAACTGTGCAGAGGAGGAATATCCCGACCGACAAAGGGCTTTGCTATTCGCTGACGTTCATCCCCGACGGGGGTTCAACTTTGATCCGTACTAATGAGGGAAAGATACTCGAAACCGGGCATTAAATAATGATCCGGGGAGAGGGAATGCCCTGTATGGTATCTCAGGCAAGGGGTGGACTTAATCGTGACTCCGCCCTCGCTCGTGGACAACCGATGCGAAGTAAAACCTACAAAATACAGATGAAAAAGCTTGCTAGCAATAAAAAACTGTGAAAACATCCTCACTGTGGTCCGTATCATTTGAGTGAAATTATTCATTGTCATATTGCGAGGCAATCCATTAATGCAATGATGCCACAGCCGTCAAATGTTAATACGGCTCTATAGTCTAGCAGCGGGTCTGGGAACAATAATAGCAGTCTAAATCTAAATGGTCTAAGACTCATCCATCTCTTTGCTCTTCACATCCCCTTCAAACCTCTTCTCATCAAGATCCTCTGCCCCTTCAACCAGCTGCTCCGGCGACTCAATCAGCATCGGCACGAGCGACTCCTTCGCCGGCATGAATTTACTCAGCGCCACATATACCAATGCGCACGAGAAGAAACCGTAGTACCAGTTCAGGTTGCTGATGTACACGGCGCCGCCGATGAAGAGCTTCGGGTTGACGGCGTTGGCAAGGCCGGGCAGCTGGGGCGTCACGGAGATGACCATGGCTGTGAGGGCTCGCCAGTTGACGCCGTGCCAGTACGCGTACCGTCCGTGCGGTTGATACAGCGCCGGGATGTCGATGGCTTGTTTCTTAACGATGAAGAAATCAGAGATTTGTACCGCCTTCGAGGTGTTAGCCCAACTGATTTTGAGAAGGGGGTTATACACATCCAGCACATGACATACCATAATAGGGGCAAGGAAAACACCAAGCGAGTTCATGAAGCTCAACAAACTGCTCGCCGAATGGAGGATCTTCCACGGTACCATCACCCAGCCGCCAATGATAGTCATTATCATAGCACCCCTACGGATATTAATCCACTTCGGAAAGAGGCTGGCCATATCGTTTGCTCCCGAGATGACCGTAGCCGATATATTCACGCACAGCTGAGCAATGCACCAGCTCACACCAGCAAAAAACGCTGCTGCGCGTCCCGCCGGTCCCTCCCAGGTATCGATGATCGAGACGGGGTCCCACAGGTACTCGCCAAAGAGCACGCCGGACGCCGAGGTGACGACAATGCCAATGATGGCGATCCAGCTGCACACGAGCGGGAACCAGACAGCCTGGCTGAGGGAGGATCCGGGCTTCTTCATGTACCGCGTGAAGTCAGGGATGTTGACGCCGACGGTGCTCCAGCTCGCCGTGCAGCTGTTCAGGCTCCACATGATCATCCAGCTCTTGGTGCTCCCCGTGACGGTCGGCTTCTGGTCCCAGATGCTGCCGGAGCCGCCTGCCCTCGTGCAGATCCAGATAGTCATTCCCACAACGGTGGCGGTGGTCATAACGACCTTGACGACGAACAGCCAGCGCATCTTGTGCGGCGGGATCAGCAGCATGGGAAACTGGATGCACCAGATGACGAAGTACGAGACCATCTGCTGTGTGGTGATGCCGACGCTCTCGGGAATGTGGTTGGGAAGGTTGCGGTAGCTGGGCCAGATGGCGCGGATGACCTGCGTTGTGGGCGCAACGGCCAGGAAGTTGGTGATGCTGTGCCAGAAGAGACAGGTGATGAGGCGCACGATGACGGGGAACTTGGAGAAGTGATAGCCAAAGGATGCTCGTGCGAGGACAGGGAACGGCACATGTGTCTTTGCTCCGGTATACCCGTTCAAAGCCATAGGCACGGCCATGACTGAAGAGCCGAAGATGATACTAAAGATCGCTTCGCGCCTGATCTGTGTTAGTCTATATACAGTTCTCTCGTTAATTAGAGTGGAGGTATTATTACCATGTCAACCCGACAGCCAAAATAGTGCTCCCAGTCTCCCATGACTGAATACTGATAATATCACTGATCCAGTATCCTAGAATCGTCAAGCTTGTCCAAGTACGACGCGCCAGGGGCGTCACGTCAAGATCGAGGTTGGTCCATGTTCCTGGCGGAGCCCAACTAGACTCTTGCTTCGGTAAAACCCATCCCTCTACCTTGGTCTTCCTTCGGAGTTCCTGTTTGACTCCCGTAACGCGTTGGCGAACAGCCTCAGCCATGATGAATCAGAGACTGCCAACACAACTGGAGGCAAGGCAATGGGAGAAAAAAAGAAAGGGGAAAAAAGAAAGGACGGAAGGTACGGCACCCCGTACGACTCAACAACAGATAAAAAAAAAGATATCGGCATCTCGCATGGTGGCATAGTCACTGGGTCTGCCGTCGGCAGCAGCTTATCGCCCGCACTCACCTCCCATTCCGTTGGCCCATACTCCCGATAACCCCCTAGAAAAGTCTTGGTCTCTTGGATCTTCAGGGCGTTATCTCTGCCTCGCAGATTTCAATGAGGTAAAACGGAGCTGTCGTTATCTGTCAGGGCCATCACCCGATGGATTCAAAGAGCGCCCTACTATCCTTAGATGTGCCCTAGTCCAGTCCTCGGTCTTGGGGACTTTACCGACTTCAGTATCGCGGGGCGGCAATCCCAGGATTCTGGTGCCGGTTGGAGAGATAAGACAAGACTCGGCCCAGCGCCTATCTAAGCCAGTAGCGGCCCAAGCGGTCGGAGAACAGCACCTCCCCCCGGCCACAGGGGTCTCAATCCACCGGACCTCGCCGGTCGTACCACCGTCTCTTCACAAACAAGCAGCCAATGATAAGAGTGCCGTTGTAAGAGATGCAGTGCATTTCTCCGTCCATATCAAGAGCCACAGGTAAGGCAGATGCCTTCTCCAGGGCTCGTGGGGAATGTTATTGCGACATCCTCCACCCATATCCGTGTAAGTGCAGGTCTTTAGATATCCGATAGCACACAAAATGGGTAGCCTCGAGTCCGAGCCCCCAGCTCCAGCTCCAGCTCCAGCTCCGGCTCCGGCCCTGACAATCCCCGTGGTCGACATCTCGGGGTATCTCTCCGGCGACGCCTCCGCGACGTCCTCCATCGCCGCCGCACTCCATTCCGCCGCCCGCGCCCCGGGCTTCTTCCAGGTGGTGGGGCACGGCGTGTCGCCGGACCTGCGGGCCCGCGTCTTCGAGCGCCTCGCCGCCTTCTACCGCCTGCCGGCCGGCCAGAAGCTCGCCCTGCACCGCGACAACTCGCCCAACGGCCTGCGCGGCTACGAGGCCGTCGGCAACCAGACGCTCGAGCCCGGCTTCGCGGACCGCAAGGAGGGCTTCATGGTCGGCGCGGAGCTGGCCTCTGGCGAGACGGCGCGCTTCCTCCAGGGCGCGAATCAGTGGCCGGACGAGGACGCGTGCCCGGGCTTCCGGGACACGATGATGGAGTACTTTGAGCGGCTGCGCGCGCTGAGCAAGACCATGTTCCGTCTGATGGCGCTGAGCTTGAGCCTGGACGAGAAGTATTTCGATGCGTTTGTAGGAAGTAAGGATTGTAAGTGAAAGGAGCTGGCTGTACCTACGTATGACGCTCCCGGGCTGACATGCGTCAAGCGGTCGCACTCTGCAGGGCGCACAGGTATCCGCCGACGACGAAGGAGATGGCAGAGAAGTCCCGCGGCATCGGGGCGCATACCGACTTTGGGGCCTTGACGTTGTTGCTGCAAGATGACTGTATGTGCGAATCCCTGAATCGCCCCTTAAATTACCCCTATTCCCTGCCAGCACGCAACTCCTCTAAACACACCCGCGCCTAACCAAACCTCTAGTGGGCGGATTGGAAGTCTTCCACAGGCCAACGCAGACATGGCATCCCGTGACGCCAGTTAAAGACGCTTTCGTCGTCAACATCGGCGACATGATGGGTAAGCGCCCCCCGCTTTCAGAGCAACACCGTCTGCTAAACCCCCCTCTCAACAGAGCGGTGGACGAACGAGAAGTACACATCGACCCTGCACAGGGTGATCTCGCCCGTCAGCGACAGGGACCGCTACAGCGTCGCCTTCTTCAACGAGGGCCTGCTGGACCAGATCATCGAGTGCATCCCGACGTGTCTCGAGCCGGGCGCGGAGCCGCTGTACGAGCCGGTGCAGGTCGAGGCGCACCTGCGGAAGCGGTATGGTAGCAGCTACTAGTCCGTTGGGTTGTATTGTATTTTACTCGGGTAATGAAATGATATGAAATGACTTCACGTAACAAGCAAGCAAGCCATGGAAAGTGGGCTCTTATGTCTTCAATTCAATTCAGCAGCGCCCCTCGGCGTCTGCCTCGCTATGGTATCTAGTGATGATGCAGCGGACGATTGCGCGCGCCACCACCGCTCAACGACACGCCGATATCTTCTCGAATCCGCGTCCCTCGTCTCCCCAGCGGTCCAGGCCTACCATTGCGGTGCTCCCGGAAGCCGCCTGAAATGATTAATATTTACAACTGAATCCGTCTTTCCCTATCTCCCAGCCGACGCACGCAGAATACGATGCAGCCAGTCCCCAAACTTCGCAAAAGCCATTCGTGACGGGACAACACCATTGCCAGACAAGACGTGAGCGAAAACAGGATGACGTCGTAGGACATCGGTCGCTACTCCTCAAGGAATGCCCGCTTGCTATATACGTCGCCGCGCAGTACCAAACGGGAAGGGGGTATGTGTGTGTGTGCAAATAATGAAGCTTTCGAAAACACGAAAGAAAAGACGCCGTGTGATGTATGATGTATGTATGGATGATGATGATGATGATGA
>NW_006920959.1:0-377 GCF_000392275.1 Phaeoacremonium minimum UCRPA7
ATATATTTCTATAGACTAGATATACTATCGAGAATATATAATATATTTTATATATTACTATTTAAAAGGGTAGTAATAGACTTATTATCATTATAAACTAAAGATAATTATCAGCCTTTAATAGTGATTAATCAGAAGAAAGAAGAGGAATAAGAGATTGAATATATTTTAAAAGAAAGAAAGATAAAATAGAGACAGAAACTTTTAGTTAAATGGATAAGGTACTCTAAGCTTACTTAAGAATCTAAACAAAACCTTTAAGATACTAAGGCCTTAATATAATTTAATATAAGAGAAAGGAGAAGGGTATTATCATAGGTTATAAACTCTATATAATAGTTTTAGTACTTTTTAGCCTTATATATATATAGCAATCA
>NW_006920960.1:0-1821 GCF_000392275.1 Phaeoacremonium minimum UCRPA7
TTTACTTACCTTTTTAATAACCTTTAAAGTTGGTAGGCTTATAGGTTCATTCTTATTATAAAGGTTTCTAACCTTTATTTTCCCTCTATTAAGAATTTCTCCTAATATAAAGTAATTAAGCTAATTTTCTTTAGACTATTTCTTTAAAGCTTGATTAGCTTTTAAATATATTTTATTCTTTGACTATAGTCTTATATAGATAGTGATAATGATTTAAATGATTATTATATATATATTAGGCTAAAAAATACTAAAGCTATTATATAAAGTTTATAACTTATGATAATATCTTCTTTCTTTCTTTTATATTAAATTGAATTAAGGTCTTAGTATTTTAAAGGTTTATTTAGATTCTTAAGTAGGCTTAGAGTATTCTACCTATTTAACTAAAAGTTTTTATTTTTGTTTTATTTTTCTTTCTTTTAAAATATATTTAATCTTTTATTTTTTTCTCTTTTTTAATTAATTATTGCTAAAGGTTGATAATTGTCTTTAGTTTATAATGATAATAAGTTTATTACTACTTTTTTAAATAATAATATATAGAATATATTATATATTCTTAATAATATATTTAGTTTATAAGAATATATTTTAATAGCTTTGATAATCTTATATTTAGTATTAAGTTAATCTAATTTCTTTAATATTCAGTTTATCTTAATATTTTATAGTTATAATTATACTTTATTATCTATTTGAAAGTAATTAGCTGACTATTAGTTTTTATTTGTTTATGATTCTTATTATTCTTATATTATAGTTATTATTGCTTATACTATTTTTATTGTCTTTTAAATATATTTAATAAAAGCCTTTTCTTTTACTATAAACGATTTATCGTCTTTTTATAATATTTTATTGACTATAATTAAGTTAATATTATAACTATATATAAAAAAAATAAAGTAAATTTTATAAAGGTTATTATCTTATTATTTATCACTATTATAGCTATAAATAAATTCCTTTCTTAATCATTTTATTTATAATTTATATAAGTATATAAATAAACTTTTAGTTTTTAGTTAGTTTTTTCTATAGCTTTGTCTATCTTTAGATGATAGGTTATAGATAGTCGTTGTTTTATTCTTAAAAAGTTATAAATTTATTTCTATATAAGGCTAACAAATTATACTCTCTTATTAAATATAATAACTATTAATAATTTATAATATCTAATTAGCTTAAAAAGTAGTGTTTTAGCTATTACTTTTATTATAATTTTTTTTATTAGTTTAAAGATAATGCTTTTAGATAATCAATCTATAATTATTAATATATTTGTCATTTATCTTAGCCTAAAGGATGGTAAGTTAATAATAAAATCTATAAATATTTTTGTTCAAATTCTCTTAAAAATAAATAAAGATTTTAATAACCTTCTTTATTTCTTTCTTTAGAAAGTCTTTTGACTATAAATATTATAATTCTAAATAAATTATCATATATTTTAAAATATTCTTAGCTAAAAGAATTATCTTTTTAGCATATTTTATAACTAATTATATTTAAGATAATTAGTTAATATAAAATCATAAATCTTTTAAATCAATATTATCTATAAAAGTTTATTTTTAGATAACTAAATTCTATCTTTCTATTATAATCGATGATAGTTATTAATTTTATATTTAGATATAAAGATAGTTATCTTTTATTTTGATAGAAAGTAGCGATTTTTTTTAATAACTTTTTATCTAATCAACTTATATTATATATCTTTTAATATTAATATATTTTATAAATCCTTTAAAGAGTTTTTAGAAAAGAGGTTTTTAGGTTTTTTTTTTATTTATTTTACTTTAGATTCTATATAAT
>NW_006920961.1:0-236 GCF_000392275.1 Phaeoacremonium minimum UCRPA7
TCTTCCTTTCTTTCAAAATGCATTCAATCTCCCATTCCTCTTCTCCCTCCTGACTGATCACCGCTAAAGGCTGGTAATCATCTTTGGTTTATGATGGTAATAGGTCTATTGCTGCCCTTTTAAGTAGTGACGTATGGAACACATTGTATATTCCCGATGGTATATCTAGTCTGTAGGAATGTATTCCAATAGCTTCGATAATCTCATATTTGGCGTTAAGCCAATCCAATTTCTTT
>NW_006920961.1:505-740 GCF_000392275.1 Phaeoacremonium minimum UCRPA7
AGTGAGTCCTATAGAGGTCGCTATCCTATTATTTATCACCATCATAGCTGCAAATAGGTTCCTTTCCCAATCGTCTTGTTCATAACTTACATAGGCACGTAAGTAGATCTCCAGTTCCTGGTTAGCCCTTTCTGTAGCTCCGTCTGTCTCTAGATGATAGGCTATGGATAGTCGTCGTTTTATTCTCAAGAGATCACAAATTTGTTTCCACACAAGGCTAACAAATTGCACTCCC
>NW_006920962.1:0-1804 GCF_000392275.1 Phaeoacremonium minimum UCRPA7
TAAGGCTGAAAGGTGCTAAAGCTATTATATAGGGTTTACAACCTATGATAATACCCTCTTTCTTTCTCTTATATTGAATTATATCAAGGCCTTAGTATTTTGAAGGTTTTGTTTAGGTTCCTAAGTAGGCTTAGAGTATCCTATCTATTTAACTAAGAGTTTCCGTCTCTATTTTATCTTCCTTTCTTTCAAAATGTGTTCGATCTCTTATTCCTTTTCTTCCTTCTGACTGATCATTGTTGGAGGCTAGTAATCGTCTTTGGTTTATGATGGTAATAGGTCTATTGCTACCCTTTTAAGTAGTGATGTATGGAATATATTGTGTATTCTTAATAGTGTATCTAGTCTGTAGGAATGTGTTTTAATAGCTTCGATAATCTTATATTTAGCGTTAAGCCAATCTAATTTCTTTGATATTCGGTCTATCTTAATATTTTATAGTTATAGCCATACTTTATCATCTGTTTGAAAGTGATTAGTTAGCTGTCGGTCCTTATTTGTTTATGATTCTTGTTATTCTTATACTATAGCTATTGCTGTTTGTATCGTTTTTATTGTCTTTTAAATATGTTTGACAAAAGCTTTTCCTTTTATTATAGATGATTTATTGTCTTTCTATAGTGTCTTATTGACTATGATTGAGTTGATATTATAGCTATATATAAAAAAGAATAGAGTGAGTCTTATAAAGGTTATTATCTTATTATTTATCGTTATTATAACTATAAATAGATTCCTTTCTTAATTATCTTATTTATAACTTATATAAGCATATAAGTAGACCTTCAATTCTTAGTTAGCTCTTTCTATAGCTTTGTTTGTCTCTAGATGATAGACTATAGATAGTCGTCGTTTTATTCTCAAGAGGTTATAAATTTGTTTCTATATAAGGCTAACAAATTATACTCCCCTGTCAGATATAATGGCTGTTGGTAATCTATGATACTTAATTAGCTTAGAAAGTAGCGTTTCGGCTGTTGCTTTTGTTATGATTTCTTTTATTAGCTTAAAGATGATGCTTTTAGATAATCAATCTATGATTATTAATATATTCATTGTTTACCTTAGCCTAGAGGGTGGTAAGTCGATAATAAAATCTATAGATATTTCTGTCCAAATTCTCTTAAGGATAAGTAAAGGTTTTAATAACCTTCTTTGTTTCTCTCTTTAGAAAGCCTTTCGGCTATAGATGTTGTAATTCCAAATGAACTATTATATATCTTAAGATATTCTTAGCCAAAAGAATTGTCTTTTTAGTATATTTTATAACTGATTATATCTAAGATGACTAGTCAACGTAGAATTGTAGATCTTTTGGATCAGTATTGTCTATAGAAGTTTATTTTTAGGTAACCAAATTCTATCTTTCTATTATAATCGATGATAGTCATTAATTCTATACTTAGATATAAAGATAGTCATCTTCTATTCTAGTAGAAAGTGGCAATCTTTTTTAATAACTTTCTATCTGATTAGCTTATATTGTATATCTTTTTATATTAATATATTTTATAGGTCCTTTAAAGAGTCTTTAGAAAAGAGGTTTTTGAGTCTTCCTTTTATCTACTTTACTTTAGGTTCTATATGATTGATAGCGATTTTTATTGACAGAATAAGTTATATCTAATTGTCTTTTCTTATCATAAGGATCTAAACTTTTCTTCCTTTCAATCGATTATTTTTATCGTTTATAAGGGTATCTTATTCTCTTTATGATAAGGCGTTAGATATAATATCTTTATTCTCTAGCTGATATCTTAATATAAAATTATATTAAGATAGTGTTTTAGCCTATCGAATTTAT
>NW_006920962.1:1955-2322 GCF_000392275.1 Phaeoacremonium minimum UCRPA7
AAGTTCTTTCATAAGAAGAATACTATAGAATAATATATCCTTTTAGGACCTTTTTATGATAAGGCTCCTTCTATCATATATTCTGACGAATCTGTCTCTAGAACCGTTTCTTGATCAGGGTCCTATTATGTCAATAAGGGAGTACTAATCAGCTTAGCTTTCAGTATATCGAATGCTTTCTGACACTTTATTATCTATTCAAACTTTATATCTTTCTTTGTTAGAGCTGTCAATAGTCTTACTATCTTTGAGAATATTAGAACAAATTCTTTATAATAATTCGTAAATCTTATAAACCTTTATACTTTTCTAACTAACTTAAGATTCTCTTATATTTAAATAGCTTTAACTTTGTCAGAATCTACTT
>NW_006920962.1:2427-3205 GCF_000392275.1 Phaeoacremonium minimum UCRPA7
AATATTAGCTTGACTTTTCTTTAATGATTATCTAAGTCGTTATTCGAATAAATTAATATATTATCGATATAGGTAGAGTAGAATTCGTCTAGATACTCTCAAAGAGTATGATTAATATATTGTTGAAACATAGTAGGTATATCTATCAACCTAAATAGTATGATAAGCTATTTATAAAAGCTATAGTATATTCTGAATATAGTCTTTCATTTATCTTTGTCTTTGACTTTAATCTTATAGAAGGCTATGATTATATTAAGCTTCGTCAGCTATTTAGCTTTTGATAATGACTTTAGCGTTTTTATGATCAATAGTAGAGGATATTGATCCTTCCTTATAATAGTATTTAAATCCTTATAGTCTATATAAAATTATAGTCTACTACTCGGCTTATATACGAAAAGTATAGATACTAACGTAGGCGAATTGTTAGTATAAATAAACTGTTTGTTAAGTAGTTTAGTCAGCGTTTTCCTAAGGACTAGTAATTCTTTACGAGACATACTATATAGTGGCTCCTATAGGACGACCTTTTCCTATCCTTTATCGTCTTATTAAAGTAATATCGAATGGTCGATTCTAAAATGATAAGGTAATAGCTGATCAGCCTTATCTCTATCAAATACCTTTATATATTCTTTATATTAGAATGGTAGTTTTGTTTTAGGATCCTTCTTTTTCTTTATTGACAATACTTTTTCAATGTCAGCTATATTGGTAGAGAATATTCTAACTTTCTTCTTCTCAATTTTTCTTTTTTTTTCTTTTTATATTAAAG
>NW_006920963.1:0-421 GCF_000392275.1 Phaeoacremonium minimum UCRPA7
CTTTATAGCCTTCTACTTCTCCTTAGCTTTCCTTTAACACTCTCTCTTACAACTTTAAGCGAAAGCTACTCTTTTTCTAAGTTTTTTATTTACTGATTAGGGTCAAGATTGTCTTTTTCTAGCTTTAAGCTATACTAAACTATATATTGATTGACTTTGGTAGCTAGATTATAAGTAGGAAGGTAAGGGCAAACAACCTTTTTATAGATAGAGTCTTCACATCAAAAACAATAGTTCTCTTAAAGCCTCTTACTAATCTCTTTAAAAGAGACTTATCTTATTTAGACAGCCTTTCCTAAAGAAGGTTTTACTATCTAAACTATAACTTAAGGGTGATTAGATGGTTTTCAATCCATTTGGTTAGGAGAATTTTCGGTTGCTATTATGATAGTAGTCTTCTGTAAGCCTTACTATATAGAAT
>NW_006920964.1:0-45345 GCF_000392275.1 Phaeoacremonium minimum UCRPA7
GATGTTGGGTGGTGGTGGTGGTGGTGGGGGGGGGTGTACGGGGTGGCAGGCAGGAGGACCGCAGGAAGACCGCCATTGAGCCCATGCAAGCAGACATTGAGCATTAACAGATTGAGAATAACGTTAAGTTGGGTAGGTACTTTCCAGCAGCATGTCTCAGCTGGTTGCGGCCATGGGGGCATGCGCAGTGGGGCACGAGCTTCCTGAGCGCAGTGAGGTCCGTCAGGCACCTGCTGCATGCACTATGCACTAGCATAGGCCAAGTCACACACACCCCCAACCAACCCACCAACCCATTAACCTTGAGCAAGCTGCTTCCCCCGCTAACAAGTCACTGGGCTGCCACCTGCTTGGTCCCTGCGCTCGCCTAAGGCACCCACCCAGTAGCCTTTTCAATGGAGACAACAACACTAACATTGGATTAAACCCCCGGCTCTGGGGGGCTGGCTGGGTGCTGTCCGGCGCTATCTTAGGTGCAGGACCAGAGGAGTAGACTGGGCGGTGGCTCAGCGTCACCCATCTTATTGGCCTGCAGCCCGAACAGCATAAGGCTGACTGCAGGCTGTTTTCGGCCGCCTTTTACACTTCAAACCCCGACTTAACTGCTGACATCTGATATGTGGTCGGTTCCCTCATCGGCAACTCTACACACCGTAACTCTGAATAGCATCATATCCACAGCTCCAAACAATTGACCGTGTTTTAGAAATAGGCGAGCGCGCTACACACTCAGTCGCCCGCCGCTCGATGCGCTGGACCTGGACGGCCTCCGTCTAACATGAACTGCCACAGCAACGATGACTGTCCTGAACTCGTGACCTGGTGCACATCTCACCCCGTGTCCGCACAGCACATCTAGTAGCAGGGCTTTGAACGAGTATGACTACAATGCGGGGAGACAACCGCACCGGCCCTACAGGGCCCAGAGTCGTAGCCTGTTCCTGCGTCCAGCGTTCGGCCAGGTGGTCCGACAAGCCATGGCCTACCGTGGCGTCGGCTAGCTGGAGGCTCTGCTCGATGTGCGCACCATAAGAGACCCATTCAGGTCCCAAACGGGACTCGCATGGCCCTTCTAGAAGTCATCGCGGCTCAACGAACGGGCGGGGCAACGATCTCATGGGTCCAGGGGAGGCAGAAATGAGCTTTCCAATTCTCCGCTTGACATTGTGAAGTAGCTAGCTAGGTGGAATAGATGGCTCACTATGAGTTTTGGAACCGTGATGTCTAGACTGCACTGCAGACAAACTCATGTCCATATCGCATGAACTCATACCATGTGAATGGATAGAACCGTGACGTGACACAAACCCGGGGACACGGGCCAGCTGGGTCATCCCCCCGCTCCCTCCAACGGGCGGCTGGGCGACCGGGTCCGCCTGCCGAACAAGTGCTCCACTCTTCTTCCCAGGCACCCGGACCCCGCCACACCGCCCGTACTCCGCCACATCCCCCTGAGGCCGGCGGGTGACAGTCTACCCCCCAAATCCAGAGGTCTGGTTAGGGATGTGCCAAGGACGAACATTTGATGAATGCCTATCAATTGCGCCCCGGGGTGAGCCTCCGTATCAGACCTGCCATCGCTTTTGGGAACGGTGTCGTATTTCAGGGGGTTTTTCCCACGATAGCTTCCTCACCTTCCGCAAGGGGCATATTGACCAGGCTGGGCTTTGGAATATTGACGCCCCTGAAATCGCCTGGTATAGGGAAATATTATACTTCGGTCGACCGTGAGGCAGCAACTCGTACATGACACCATATTCTTGAGCTTTGATCAAATTTCCGGGTCATCGCCTAGGGTCAACAGAATCAGACACATTGAGTTCACTGATCATATTCATGTCTAAAGTTTACTTTTGTCTAATATAACTCCGCGAACCTCAAAAGCCATGGCGCTAAACTCGACATGGGATATCATAACCTACGGCTCCCCAAAAATGCATACACCTACAGAAGCTGCCGATTATGAATGACTAGTCAGTTCAATAAAAAGCTTTCCTGTACTTGGCAGACAGACTGATCCAGCAGATCTAATCCTCAAACTTGATGCCGTTACGAGCATTAGCATCGATAAGACCTCCGCGGTAACTGCCACGCTTCTTCTTGTTCTTCTCCTTCGTGAAGCCCTTGCCTTTTGTCACAATAAGGTCCTCGTGCGCCTTGCGACCCCAGTCGTGGGCATTGAAGGCATTCGACTGCAGTCTCGGGTCGACCTGGACATTCTTTGGGATTCGCGAGAACGGCTCGTTCACTTTCTTAGGCTCTGCTGCCCCGTTCTTGCCTCGGTTGTTGAGCTTCATCGGATCGGGAGGCAATGGTGCGAATGTAGAGACTGGGAAGAACTCAGGTGACGTTTTGCCCATTGTAGCAGATGTGTCCGAGCCGTTCTTCACGGGAGACGCCTGCTTAGGCTCCTTCTTGACCTCGGGCTCGGAGTCAGAATCGGAAGAGTCAGAATCAGACGAGCTGTCCGAGGAAGAGTCAGAATCTGGGAGCGGGACCTTGGCGGCCTTCTCGTCTTCCGACTCAGAGTCCGATTCATCTGAAGAAGAATCAGAGCTAGAGTCGGAGCTTGAGCTCGATGACGAACCGTCGACGACAGCGGTCAGGCCGGCACGGGGCTCCGGGATTTTCTTCGGTACCGCCTCGTCCTCAGAATCGGAATCGGAATCAGAGTCCGATGACGAGTCGGAGGAGCTAGAGTCTGACGAAGAGGATGAGCTCTGTTGAACCTTTTGTTTCTTGCTTTGCGGCTTCTCATCGTCCGAGCTTGAGGAGTCAGAGCTGTCCGACTCAGAGTCCGAGGAGGAGGAGGATGACGATGACGAGCTGTCAGAAGCTTTGCGCTTCAATGGTCCAGACTTGGCAGGCACCACTTTCTTCGCAACCTCAACTTCACTGTCGCTGTCGCTGCTGCTCGAGCTATCCGAGCTAGAGCTGTCATCATTTTCCGCGACATCCTTCATCTCGACATCACCGCCCTCCTCCTCGCTGTCAGATGAGCTACTGGATGTATCATCACTGCTGCTGCTCGAGCTGATTTTGGTGACGGCCTTCACTGCCTCCTGTGAGACCGAACCTCCATTGCTTGTGTTCCAGGACTCGAAGACGCTGACAAGTGTTGGGGTTGACACGCGGGAGGCTTCGCCAGAGAGCGGCCAGCCATTCTGCGTCCTCTGCTCTTTGAATGCGCGGTGAGCGCCCGCGAACGAGTGGTCGGAGAGGAAAGATTCGACAAGGTCGAGCAATTGGGCTGGAGGAGCGGATGGAGTAGAGCTGCTGCTCTTCTGCACCTTCGACTTCTTGACAGACTTGCCAGAGCTGGCTTCCTTCTTGACTTTGGCCATGGCGGCGGTGGCGGTCACTGATGGGCTGTTTTTCCGCAGAGAGGAATTGTTGTTATTGCTAAAAAGCCAGGCGGGAGGACCAGAGCTCGACTTGGACATGGGATTTTCACAAACGCATCAGAGAAAATGGAATCGAGATGTTGTGAGAAACTTTCATATAAAGCTGCGAGGATGTCCTCAAATCGGGGAAGGTTGAACTTGAAGCCAAAAAAAAAAAATTCTGTAACAATCAGGAAAGCACCAACTGGGGAAATTTTTTGGTTCCTGCCCCTCTATTTCCACGCGACATCGTGGTGCAGATATTGAGATACCTGAAGATAAGTTTGTGGCTGCGAATATCACATGAACACTAGCCGGATACAAAGTATTCACTAACAGATTAGATAGTGTAGATAAGCCCTGGAGCTTGGTCTTATCACACCTGGCTAGGGCGCTTGTAGGCCTCTAGGGCCTCTATGATTTCTAGCTCAATTATCAGTGACCACTCTGCTTGAAGACAATTGAACATGGTCTAAGATAGCTCTCCTCGTGTCTAAAGACAAAGCCACCTCAATCAGAGGTTAGGAAATTCAGTCTCTCAGTCTCAATGCTTCCTCTTGCACTTCTAAAGGAGAAATCCTCAAAGGGTTTGACTATCCATTCACCCGGCAGAGGACTTGCCGCTCGAAAGTCTCTAATAGCTGCTGCCTTCAGTGGAAACGTCCAAACAGCTCCATCATGGCGTCAAAGTAATCCTTCAGGTTGCGCATGCACTTTGTCACAAGGAAGACAGCGACTTTCTTGAGCATCAGTGGACCTACTTCTACTATGGCCTTGGTCATTTCCTTCGTATCGAGCCGTCTTTTCAAAGCAACGTCCCCTCACCGTGTGTATATCTGCGGATGCAGTCTCGTCCATGGAATACCTTCAACGGTCAGGTGGTCATTGCTGCTTCTAGCGATTGAAGTGGAAATATGGCACTAGCTCCTCAGTTTATTCAGTTGCCTAGCGCTTGGCGTGGAGTTGTGGGCATCTCGGCCGTTATATCCCTAGATCAGTCAGCGACCGGCTGTTCAGAGTGGAACAATCACAATGGTCCGTGGAGATTGAAAGTGAGATTTGTTTGGAGTTGTGGCAATCGAGTCTGAATAGCTGACGCGTCTCCTTATACTCAATGTTGAATTACTTGTGTGAGCTGCTATGCGAGGAGGTAGGATGTGGCTTGTTGGTAGCAGCCTTGCTGTGCCGTGAAGGAGTGAGCATTGCCACTTTGGGATGAAGTTCGAGACCTAAACCCTTGCAAGCTCACATAAACTTTGTTAAACTCAATGCCGACACCTTGACAACACATTATTTGAGACATTATCCAATCAGCTCACAATGTTTGCTCACTAATTAGGTCGTGTTGGAAACAATGGCTTAGGTTCTCGGCTAGGCACCGAGATTCTGAGCCTCTTATGGGGGCTCCTTGGGGCTGTTGGTGCGGCAAATCACCATAACAGGTAATGAAGGGCATGACAAGCCGCCGGCCTGACACAGGCGCCTTCGGCGGTGCACATAGAGGCGACCTTATGGAAGCCAGATACAGTTGTGGCCTGACTATCTGTCCTCCTCCTGAAGTCGATTGTAAGACTCTCTACATAGTATATGAACCTTCGCAACCCGTCCAGCTTCTTGTCATCTATATTCTGCTTCGACATCTCAATAACAATTAAAGAATCCCATATACACCAAAAACCGTCCAGTTTCGAGCATCAGGGAAGAAATGGCTTCTCCAGCTACGCCTGATAGCGAGACTTCCAGACCGCTTAACCCAAATATGGTTTATCGCGCAATCTCTCCGCCTGCGACCTCCTTTCCTCGTGATGATGGAGACGACAAGCCAGTCAAAGTCCGCTTCCACTTCATAGCTATCATTCGTTTCATTGTCATCATTCTTGCATGTGTTGCTTTTGGTTACTCGGTCCACAACGGAAACTTCGCTCCAGTTCTTCTGTCCATCCTCGTCATGCTTCTTATCCTATGGAACTTTTGGCAGATTGTCGTTGCTGTAGTTGGCGAGAAAGGGGGCAAGTTTCATCTCCCATCGTTCAAGCTTCAAATCGGCTCCTGGCACTGTTCATGTGGAGGTGACCAGGACGACCTCCTACCAAGTCATCGGGACGAGCCTGAGCCACCAAAGAAACGACCCCTTTTACCCGTTGAGAAGCTGGACCTGGCACTGTCAGTCTTCACGCTGATAATCTCTCTTATCGCCCATAATGACTGGAATTACCGATGGTATACCCAGGAGGTCATGTTTCCCCTTATTTGGACTGTCGTGTAAGTTAACCCAACTTCTCATCTGCCTTTGATACTCGCTAATTCTTTGCCAGCGCTTTGGAGTTCACGATTGTCTTTCTCTCCTACTTCAAGGTGTTCAAAGGCGTCACCATCTTCGTCATGCCCGAGGAGGATAATCGAGATACATATCAATACCACATCCAACTTCCACAGAACGTCGAATCAAGACCGACACAGGGCAAAGGACTATCTGTTCAAGCCTGAGACAATCATCCATGCGTAGCCATGTACGACCACGACTTGGTTAGGCACCAGCCCAAGCCCCTCGGTTACGCTCACCTTGGACATGGGGCTCGAAATTTGAGTGCTCATGGTCTGGGTGAATAGGGACGCTCGTCGAAGTGTGTGGTCTTCTCGATGCCATACTGGGAGACTTTATGTCGACGGCTTGTACTACAGAGAGTAGGGCTAGACAGCGACAAGAGATCCCGTCCAATCCTTGTTGCGTGCGTCATTGACGTATTGCGTTGAAATCGATATCCTCTTAATTATTGCGTGTATTTTGGGAAACATTGGGCATGAGGTTGATGTATCATGATTGTTTCTTTAAATTAATTAGTCTATAAAAACAACACCTTAAAAAACATCCAACTTACGTCACTCTTTTATCCATACATTCCGTATACATCTTTTTCTGCACCCCTACGCCTTTCGGACCTCTCTTCCACACCTGTCCCAGACATCCTTGCCCGTTATGAAGGTAGTGATCAACATAGCTATTCCAACCAGGCCAGGCTCAATGTTCATCCATCCGACAATAACACCCGGGATGGTCGTATCAAGGAGATCCGACACAACCTTCTTCAACAATCCCCGCGACTTGGCCTTCACCTCCTGACGGTGTTTCAGAGCCTGCTCCTTTCTAGCTTTCACCTTCTCCTGGTCGACCTTCTCACCCGTGCCGAAGCCATCTCCGGTCTCGGGCACTGGCGCCATTGCATACAGGGAGAGAATCTTGACACATCCAGATAGAGCGCCGCACACTAAAGCGAAGAGCCAGAAACGTTGCGCCTCGATGTTGATGAGGACCGTCCACTCACGTCCCCAGACCGACAGGCCGCTGATGCCCAACGCGTCGACGGTCGTAGACGCTTCCAGTAAGAGATACATGCCGTTGAAGGTGCGCGCGAAAATGTCCAGCCAGACATCCGTCGGGAAGCCGGTTCTCTTGCTGCCCTTCTCTGAAGTTGCGGCAAATGAAGATAGCGAGGTGTAGAGTACATGGGCACCGTAGAATGAGTCCACGAAGCGGAAGAGCCGGAAGTAGCGCCGGGCGAGGCCCAATTGACCGCGTACGGCGACCAGGATGAAATCAGTCTTGGGACTGTTGTGCTTTGTATAGGCCTCCGGATCTCCAAGCGAGGTGGCATACAATATTAGGCTCAGAAGCACTGGATATGAGTGCAAAATTTGCACGATAGCTTGTACGCCTCGTAGAGTTCGCTCCAATCCAACTGGAAATCGTAGTATTGCATCAGTACAAGTTACCATCAATGAAGGAAGGCCTCTTGAGCTCTTTTAGCCAACCAATGCCTTCATTGGGACTTGATATCACTCTCCATGGCAGTAACATCCAATGTGGCACAGTATATGACAAGTTGAATGGCTAATTGGCATATAAAAGGCACTCTACCAAAGAGTGAACGTGAAAAGAACTCACAGGCATCAGTGCCGAAGCGAATGAACTGCTGTAATGTTGACATGTTGTCGGTACTTTTCAATCCAGCTAACTCTCTCAATCCAGCCTAAGGAAAGCACGCAAAACAGCTGCAATCTAAAATTGTTACACCCAATTATTTGAGCAATGTTTTTGAGAACGTCGTGGAATTTTCGTTGTGGATGAGATCCAGCGCGGTGTGATGCCCCGAGTCCGGAGGTCCGTCGTGATTTGATACCCGCGCGGCCGGCGGACGGCCAATCACCCCTGCCCAATTACAATTGTTAGAGAATCGGTCCACTAAAAGTGGATTGACAACTTCTCCGGTATTCAGATATGGCGATGATGCGTTAGATACGATACTTATAGATTGATCAGTTGGGGTAAACACGTAGACATTGTTTGATCCACTGAGTGGCCAGTGGTCGGGCAAATCAACCCAACAATCTGAAGAAGCCATGGAAACAACCGCCGGGCCTCAGCGGCGATATCACGAAGCAACCAACACGACAGATGGCTAAACAGGCAACCTCAATTTGCAACAAAGTAATTACAGTACACTTTCAGACGATGGTCTACGTATGCACATTTTACAAGCCGAATCGCGTGTATCCCCTAACCATTGCGACTCCGCAGACTTTCTCATATCCTTTCGTCCTACTCGGATCTCGCTCATTGGCCAGGAGCCACCAGCTTACCCTGCTGCCTTGTGTCATGCTGCCAGCCACCAGCCAGCGGCGTGCCGCCGTTCTCCGCCGCGAACTTTGCCATACGAGCCTCAAGCTCCGGTCGGAAATGACGGATGAGACCCTGAATAGGCCAGGCAAACGCCTCACCGAGAGCTGCAAACAGATATCAGTAAAATTGTATTGGACAAAGTATCAAAATGCTTGTAACTTACCGCAAATTGTGTGACCCTCCACCTGTTTCGTCAGCTCTTGAAGCATATCAATCTCACGCTCGCGGCCCTGTCCCTTCTCGAATCGGCTCATGATTTGCTCAGTCCACTTGCTACCTTCTCGGCATGGTGTGCATTGACCGCAGGATTCGTGACGGTAGAAGTGTGACAGCCTCGCAATGGCTCGGACAACATCGGCACTCTTGTCCATAACGATAACAGCAGCGGTACCTAGACCAGACTGGCTGTCCTTCAGGGCATCGAAGTCCATGATCTGGTCGTCGCAAATCTTCTTGGGGAGAATTGGTGTAGAGGAACCGCCGGGGATGACGGCAAGAAGGTTATCCCAACCTCCGCGAACACCACCACAGTGCTTGTCGATGAGCTCACGCATGGAAATGGACATCTCCTCTTCGACTGTCACTGGGTTGTTGACGTGCCCACTAATGCAGAACAGCTTCGTGCCGCTATTCCGCTCCCGACCGAAAGAGGCGAACCAGTTACCGCCACGGCGACAGATAGTAGGGGCAACAGCAACAGTCTCAACGTTCGTAACTGTAGAAGGACAACCGAACAGACCGACAGCAGCGGGGAATGGCGGCTTTAATCTTGGCTTGCCGGCCTTACCCTCTAGCGACTCGATCAAGGAAGTCTCCTCGCCACAGACGTAGGCACCGGCACCACGGTGAATGTAGACGTCAAAGTCGTATCCAGATCCGCAAGCATTCTTGCCAATGAGACCCTCCTTGTACGCCTCGTTGATAGCCTGCTGCAGGACAGCGGCCTCGTGGTAAAACTCACCACGAATGTAGATGTAGGCAGCGGTAGCGTTCATCGCACGGCCAGCAATCAAGCAGCCCTCGACAAGCTTGTGGGGGTCCTTTCGCATGATCTCGCGGTCCTTGCAGGTTCCGGGTTCGCCCTCGTCGGCGTTCACAACCAGATAGCGTGGCTTATTGTCCTTGTCCCAGTCTTTGAAGTTCATGAAAGACTGCATTTGAAGAGTTGATTAGCAACCTGATACCATCGATTGATGATGCGATAAGTTGTAGAGGTTCATCATACCCATTTGAGACCTGAGGGGAATCCAGCACCACCTCTTCCTCTCAATCCGGATGCCTTCACCTCGCCGATGATCCAGTCGTGTCCCTTCAGAATGATCTCCTTCGTCTTGTACCAGTCTCCCATCTTCTTAGCATGCTTCAGGTCGGGAGGATAGCGGCCGTAGAGATTCTGGAAAATGCGGTCCTGGTCCTTGAGGCCGCCATAATGCTTGACGGGGTTGCCATCCTGGACGGTCGCGAAGTTCCGGGATGGCTGCTGCGTCGTCGTCGCAGCGCCGGCGGCCACCCGCGAGATGGCCTGAGTAGATGTTCTCGACGGTGCCGCGGTTCGTGACAGCATGGTGAGGGTGGGGGCTGCTCAATTGAGCAGGATAGGGGATGCCAATGGCCGGGAGGTTCGTTCTTGACGTTGTTTGAGAGAATGTGCGCGAGGCACTTTGGGTGGGTAGTTCTTAGAGATCGGAATTTGCTCATCGATGATTCGTCCGTTGGGGCTGGTGTGGCTTGTTCTGTGGCGACAGCTCCCATTCTCCCCGACCTGAGCCTCATCCACTAGCCGATTTGCCGGGGGCGGCATCAACACTGCACGTAACTTGACTAGCTTTGCGATACTGGGGAGACCTTTGTACAATATCGCTATAAATTATATGGTCAGAAAGATTGAACAGCACTTTAAAGTTGTCTATCCGACTACCTGGGCTATATCATCAAACGATACTACCCAGCCATGATTCCCTCGTCCCATTCACGGTGACGCGCCTCCCATACAGTCAAGGAGACACTTGACAACCGCTATCTTCAAAATGTCTTCCTCCACGAAACGCACGTCTATTATGCCACCGAGCTCCCAGGCAGGCCCCAAACCGCCAGTCAAATTCTCATCCTCAATCACCATCGCCGACGCTGCGGTCTTGACCGGCTCTAACGACATCATCATCTCCTCCGAGTCCGTCATCCATCCTCGCGCTAAGATCGACTCGCTGGGCGGGCCCGTGAACATCGGCAGGCGGTGCATCGTGCACGAGCGGACGGCGATCGGCGCGCCCGTCGAGGGCGCCTTCCCAACGGGTCACGGCGTTACGCTTGGCGACTATGTGACGGTAGAGGTGGGCTCGGTCATCGAGACGGGCGGAACGGCAATCGGAGAGGGCTCGATCATTGGAGTTGGATGCCGGATTGGCACGGGTGCGAGAATCGGGAAGTGCTGTACTATCACGCCGCAAACGACCATTCGGGCCGGAGAGAAAATTCCCGACTTCACTGTCGTGTACTCAAATAATACGCGTCGGCAAGACAGGAGAGGTGTGGCAGAACTCAGGCACAAGGGGCAGGCACGACAGATTGACGTGTTGAGGAGGCTAATACCAAGCAACCCATCCAAATTTCAATAATAGAGATACCCAATAGAAAACATTTTGTTCATTTTGATTCATATTGTGAATACCAGACGCCTCGCTTGGGGGGCTTTGCCCCAGTTCTATACATGAATGGACCGAGCAATGCCGCTGGGTAAGCCCTTGACCTCAAAAATGCCAAATTCGTCTATAAATAACGAGACTTCATCCATTCGCTTGTCCCTAAGCCGAGATTCAACCCGTTCTCTGCCCACCAGCGCCTGACGGCAGTCTGGTCACCTAGAGCATCTTCTAATGCCTCTTCGATATCCATGGTCTTATACTCGACCTTCTTTGCCTTTCGGCCATCCATCCCTGGTAGCTCAGCATGAGCATACTTCTTCCACCAGTCCAGCACAGTAATCTGCGAGAATGTGGTTGGTTCCATTAGGATTGTCACATCAAAGATGATTTTGTCATCACCACGAAGCGTCCGCCACAGCTCTAGGACGCCCACTTGGCCATATCGGCTTGCCATCTTGCACACCCCCTCCTCGTGGCCCACAGTTACACCACTGTCCGCCCACCACTGAATGACCTCCAGCTGTCCATACTGCGCTGCAGCAAGGAGCGAACGACCAGGTTTGAGCACAACCAGAGGGTCCTGTAGAGACGTCTCACGCCACCACTCCAGCACTTGGAGCTGCCCCTTGGCGCTCGCTTGCTCGAGAGATCCCTCGGTATATTTAAGAGGCAGGCCAGAGCGACGCCACCATTCAAGCACATGAATGTAGCCATTCTTAGAGGCACCATCAAGAGCTTCGGCATCATACTGTTTCTCGAGGAAAGAAGGTGATCGCGCCCACCAGTCCAGAATCTCAGTTTTGCCGTAATATGCCGAGGCTTTGGTAGGGATGGTCTTCCCGTCGAAGCACTTGAAGACGTGTGGACAATTCGCTTCGATATATGAGAGCACTCCTTTGAGGCAAAATTTAAAGATAAGCTTAATCGCTAGCGCGGACAGATCATGGAACGTCGAGGGTGCCTCGGAAAGCTTCTTGCAGATAGCCGTGGTATCTGCCGAGAGCAACGTCCATTCGAGCTCATGGGTAAACACTTGTAACGGGTCGTTCGAGTCTCTGGGCTGTAATCGCCAGCCCAGACTCGTCGGCATTTCTAGATTGGTGAAAACATCAAGGGCTTTTGCCAACTCCCAATCGTTCGTGTACTCGAATATAATGCTCCATATCTCCGGCGGTAAGGTTGAATTTGCTTTCTTTCCCCGGCTCGCTAGAGGTTGAGCCGCCACGTCGACATCATGGCCCAGGGATAGGAGATCGGCTTGGTTCTTGATGATTCCCACCAGCTCGTTGAAAGCGTCCCATTTCACGATTCTCTTTGGATGAGTGACATCCATTGTTTCGTAATGCCATAATATGGGTGGCATAACTCGAATCCAGTGCCATTTCCGGTGGAGTTTGCTCAGTTGCTTCTTCGTTACTGGATTCTCCCACATATGAGTTGACATGCCAGGCACAAGCAGGATCCTCTTTGAGGCATCCCATCCCCGCAGAACCTCGAGGAATAACGTATCAGTGATGCCACACATCATCTTGGCTAGATTGTCGGCATCTATGGGGGCGAGGACCATTAGATCAGCCCATTCGACCAGCTCGTATGCCTGATGCTGCAAGGACTCGAGCTCCTTCGACGAAGGTGGCGACTCCCCATTACAACCCCTTCTCAGAGACTTGTTCTGGTGGCAGACAATCTCCTGTGCAAGGCGATGGGTCATATCGTCGACGATAGCACGAGTGACGATCTGCGGCTCCTTCGACAACCGAACTGCGACAGCCTGGGCATATGCCACGTCCTTGAGGCCATTGGCGGCAACCAGCAGACGCAGCTTTCTCGGACGATGCATCTCGTTGATAGACACCGCCGAGGGTAATCGAGGGATTGTCGAGGTTGTGGGCGGAGGTTCACCAGCGGTCGATGAGGAGGAGGCGGCCATCTTTGTTGAATTCAGGAAAGAATTGGGGTGCGTGCTGCACCAAGTCTACCCTGGCCAATCGTGATAATCAGCCGTTTCTCCAGCCCACGATACGTGTGTGTGATCGACTGGGGAGCTTGGCGCAGGAGATCCGGGCCCGTGTCTCACGCTGACGGCACGGAAAGCCCTTCTTGCAGTGGTTCGGAGGCGTCCTGCGGCTCTTTGTGGACAGCAACCACCAGCAAAAGAGCCAGCGATATGCGCGTATCCAGGTGTTCCCCTGTCTAGCGGCGAAGAATGAGTTGAGGCGGTCGGAGACAGATCGGTGCGGGGACGGTGGCAGTGACTTGCCTGCTCGAGGTGATAGGTTCGTTCAGTCGCTGCAGGAGCGCGGGACGGGAAGGAAGGTTCGATGTCGGTGTGAATGTGAAAGTGCGCTGGGCGGGTGCGTGATGCGTCAATGTCTTTCTGGCGAGTCGGTGAAGATGCGCGCGACAAGGCTTAATGCGTCTCAATTCTGAGTCTACCTCGAGGTAGGTCGGGTTTGCGCCTGAAAAAAAGGCCTGTCACTCAAGTGTGAGTGGCGCTCTCCTTCCGAGTGCTTAAATCGGCTGATGCAGACTGACGTTTTAGTGACGCTGAGCCAATTAGCAGCGTATGATTTGTGACTTCTAGCGAGACCCTAGTGCGGGGAATTTCCTCCGCCCGCTGTAGTCCCTCTAATTTAGCGTGGTCTCCGGCCACTGGGACGGACCTTATTAGAGGCTTGAACATTCCTCTTTGGGCTTTCATGACGAAGAAGACTCTTTTCCTACACAGAGGACTACAGAGGGCAAATGCGTTAACATGCTCACCATA
This sequence comes from Phaeoacremonium minimum UCRPA7, assembly GCF_000392275.1. Lineage (NCBI taxonomy): Eukaryota > Fungi > Ascomycota > Sordariomycetes > Togniniales > Togniniaceae > Phaeoacremonium > Phaeoacremonium minimum. The sequence continues at coordinate 13,471 of NW_006920964.1, forward strand.
CAAACTCGGCGATCCATTGGAATCCAATATACAACCTGACTTCTACTTTGGCTTGGGACATCACTTCTGTAATGAGTACCTAGGTAGCCTCCGTTGGAAAAAAAATTCCGAGGGGACCAGCTATCATTTGTAGTGTCATTCAGTATATCACAACGAGCCACACCAATGAGGTGGGAAAGATGAACTCTTACATAAACCGGCGTCACTTGACTGCTCACAGGTGATCTTACTGGATTGTGCTGTCATAGATATCTCCAGAGGAACGACCTGTTCCATGACCAATTTCTCAATTCGCTAACAAGCATTACTGTACGTCATGTATGGAGTACTGTACTCCCTTAACCGTAACGTATTCATCCCCCATTTCCATTACACAGTCAACAAGCTACTCGCTTTTCATGTCGGGTTTGATCGCATTCTACAGCCCGGCAAGTGTTCTAGCCTTCTTCCAACTCAGAAATACGGGAACGTATCCAACACTCCTTAGGCTTCTTAAAGCCTGCTTTGAATCATCAGATGACTGGAGCTCCCTTGTTATGCTACCTTGAAAGAGCAGACCTCGCAAGCAATGATCCCTTCCGTGTACCTGAGGCTCGCTCGAGTCCCCTGATGATTGCACATCCCTCACGCAAGGCCTCTTCTTTACCAGCAGACCGTTCTTCGGTTATGTCTTTGCCTCATCCTCTGTCGCAAGCGCTCACAGAACAGAAGGCATGTTTTCCGTCGGGCTCGCAGCATGAGCCAGGTGCACAGAGGCTTGATATGGCCCACTTCCCATCCTCATGACAGACGAGGATCTTCTCCGGTGGTATGCAGCGATATGAGCCAGTTCTCTCGCATGACCCGTAGTTCGGCTTAGGTTCGAGGATCAATTCGTCCACAGGCGATGCAGCCGCGAACGCAGCTATGAGTAGTGCGAGGAGTGCAGTGAGTCGTATCATTCTGGATATCTGGCGATTGCACTCGGGCAACGATATGTGTGTGATGAGGCGTTGAATCAATTTAGAGCTTCCCTTTGCGAGGCAGGATGATGATGTACACTTGGTCGTTTCTTTAAGGTTTTGTGGCAGAGGATATTTTGACTTTGCGGATGTTTAGATTGGGTTACTCAAAGCTAGGGAACCGATCTTAATAAACCGAGCCGCCCTTGCTTCCATTCCTGTTTTCTGGTCTGACGCCACTATTGCCATGCGAGACACAAAGTTCCCCATTCCATTCGTTCATGTAAGACAGTTGGAGTGATTGTATCCACAGCCCCTTCCTTGCCTCAGACACCTTGAGCTCAGCTATTATGGTGCGCTACTTTCCGATCCGAGGCGATGTTGCGAGTCTGACTTGGAATCTCAGGTCAACCACAGGGTCCCAATACCTTCCCTCGCTTGTTTCTATGAGAATAAGCGAAGACTTTGAAGCCGAGAAAGCGGCATCTGCTTACTATTCGTAACATCTTGCCCAAATGTGTATCGGAATGTACTATGTGTCTCGCACGGTGGCCAGGCGCCGTGGCTTCTTAGTCTATTTAGACGCCTGTTACCTAGTGCCAGTCTAGGGGTGAGAACAATGCACATGACGATGAAGTCTCCCGGCATGCGAGTAAGTCCTGGAATGTTGACGTGCCTAAAATTAGCCCCTTCTGTCTGTTACACAGATGTCTTCCTTTGAGATTACCGTATTAGGGTCTGAATAGACTTGGCACTCACTACTTGTTAATCTTACGTCTTTGATAACCTTTAAGGCATTCTTCAAAGGATCGAACGATGCCAATTTTGAAAGGACATGGAAAGGTGTCAGAAGCAGCTGATCCAGTTCAGCTATTATTGAGCACTCGTCTCGAAATCAGAGCTTCAGTAAAAGATCCAACACAAGTATTTGAAACTCAAACGATCATCACAGAAGCATCACCATGAGGATATATCAGTCATTACTAGCAGCGCCGCTCGTTTCTACGCTGGTTTCTTGCCAGCACATCAATACGCCGGGAGCAATACAAAGTAATGGATTCCTTGAGAACTGCGCAGGTTTTGCACAGGCTGGAAACGGTGAGAGCTGTTGGAATATTGCGCAACGCAATGGCATGGGAATTGATGCGTTCCTGAATCTAAATCCACAGATTGGAGGCTCGGCAGCTTGTTCGACCAAGGTTTGGCCAGGATACTATTATTGCGTTCATACTAAAATCGCAGCTCCTACCTCCGTGTCCAAGGAAGGCCATCGTACCGACGAAGCAACAGCTCGTCCACGTACCACATTTTCATTCAAGGTTGTGAAAACAGCATCATTGCCATCAACCACAAAAAATCGTACACCGACTACAACGACGCCACCGCCGAAATCATATGCTACACTCGATCCAGCAGTTCATCCTACTTGCCACCCCGGATCGTGTTATGACGCGTTTGCTGAAGTGAAAGATGCATCATCGTTAACTGACTGGTGTCAATACTACACGTACGACATCAACCCAGAGACACGGTTTGGCGCAATCCGCAGTCTTGATCAAGGTGTATCCAAGGCGTGCCACTCTCTAGGCCCGGCAAACGATGTGCTCAGCTCATATTGCAACTGCTATGTAGCCGGCGCGATCACGAAGCCACCGGAGACAAGTGTCTCCTGCCACTCGATCTTCCATCACAGTCGCAACTCACGATGGCATATACTCGTGTGCCAGACATTGACGCTCTCACCTTAAACGAATGCCCCTCAATATACTTGAATTCTCGCTTATAGATTATCACAATGAAGAATACAAGATGAAGGAAGCTCCTCCCATTACTTCATTTATGCTAAATGATGTCAAATCATAAACCATTTTGTTGGCTCCTCTTCCACTTATAGAAAGAAGTCAAGTCAAGCGGTACTTTCTCCCCCATCCACGTTGCTTGCTGCGTATGATTCCGCAGACCAGCGTCATGCTCATCGACGCCTTCCTCGACTGTGTTCGGGTGGATGAGCGCAGATAAGGGCCCCCTCCAGATGGTTAACCAGGGAATGAAAGCTCCAAACTGCGCCGGAGTGAAGATATTCACTTCGAACATGGCAATAGGATGTGGTCCAATTGGCCTATCCCAAAAGCGGTATATCCTCAGTTCGGGGACTTTGCAGTGTCAGCGATAGTTATGCTTCTCACAAACCGATGGCATCTCATACATTCCAGTCTGATCCTTTCGTGAAGCTCGCGGGCGTACTTGGCCTGCTCCTCATTTGCTTGAAAATAGTATATGTGTATATCACTGGTTGAATGTAAGTGATATGGTCTCATCAACCTTCATGTATAGACACAACTTACAATCCACCCCTTCTTCCTTTATCTAGCGGATCTGGGAAAGTTTCATATGCATCGCTCAATTTGCCTGTTTGTGGGTTCTTAAGGCTCTTGCCATCTTCAGTCTTCTCGTCTGTAAGCGGGGCAGCATCCTCGTACCCCGTCAGGGGTGACTTGTACGTATAAAAGAACGGATCCGTCATGGCTGTCTTGAGGATGTAAGGAATGCAGCAATTGTTTAAGGCTCCGAATAGCTATACTCAGCGGTTATTCCAACAAATAAAGACACCGGCGATGATAGCTGTTTTATTTGAGGCTGAAGTAAAGTTTTGAGAGAACCACACCACCGGGCGAGGTTACAGCGCCGCGCGGGCTTCTTCTATATTCGGCATTCTGGCGGGATGTGGGCCAGATCGCGGCCTCCACTCAGTCCGTTTTGTCAGCTGGCCAGGCCATTGGATAAGCATAATTGACGTGCTTTACAAGCCTAGTTACGCCGTTAGTAGGCCACATACCATAGCTGACATTGTTTTATAAGACTCTGTGAAGGTCGATTGTGACGTAGAGACAATTTCTGCTACATCTTCGTGTAAGCAGAAGACTGACTACGGATGGTCTCGAGAGATTAACAAGCAGAGCTCGGACTACAGAGACCCAAGCTTCTACATTTGAGTGCTGACTGCAGGCCTAGAACCCCTCGAACAGCCAGACATTTCAGCGCAGACCCACTATAACGGTAGCTGGTAGACCCCGTACCGCATGATGCGAGCATTATCGTCAAACCCCTTTAGACCTGGGGGCATCTTCGAAATCACTTGACTCTCGACGCGCCACTTTGTCTCTGTCTTCTCACCAATCTCATCCCAGAGCTTCTGGAAGCTCTCCTCGTTATGCAGATGGCGCTCTCCGAGAGCCATTGTCCTCTCGGGCCCAGGCTTCAAGCTGCCAATGTGCCAGCCAAAAAGCAAAGCGTCTTTCGTCTCTGGCTTCAGAAATCGCACTACACGCTTGCCGATGACCACCTGTTGTTCCCAGGCGAAGAGGTGGAAGAAGTTGCAGGCGTGGATGATCGTGATCTTGCCATCGAATCGGACGAGATCCGGGTCATCAGGATCTAGCATGTCGCCCGCCACAAAGGTAGCACCGCCTTCCGTCAGCGACTCGCGATCGCGGAAGAGGTCGAAGCCCAGCTCGAGGAACTCGTCGTGTAGGTCGGTGCCGTACAGCCGGGAGGGCTCCACACCATCGCGCACGAGCTGGCGGATGTTCTGCCCGAAGCAGCACCCCAGATCAAGCAGCGCGTCTCGCGAATCTGGCGCTGTCAACCTCTTGACTGCTTCCTTGTAGCGAGGGTCGCGAAGGGTGACGTCGATTCTGGTGAAGCTCCAGCGTCCGATGCAAGGATACCTGTGCACTTGCCAAGCCCTGTCGCGCTTTCGCAGGGGGCCAGCATCTGTCAGTGTCCATGATACGAAATACGATCTGCAGATCTTGCGGTTCTGCGGCTGATTTGTATAGGGCTAAAGGTTGTCGCGAGGCCTGAGCCAGGCGGGGATTGGACCATTGTCTCACTCACAATTTCAGTCAAGTGGCTCTCGACCTCCTCTGGCGGCACTTTGCCGTATTCCTGTAGCAACTCACGGAAGGCGTCAATGTTCTCAGGCACCTTTTTCTCGTACATGGTCTGCTGCCATATAGCCACCGAGACGCCTGCTCCAATTCCCCAATGGATGTTTGATCCTAGATCCATCAAGGTGAGGAGATAGATTTGGTGATGCCGACGCCTCTCTGCAACAGTAGTAGTTTTAATTAGGCAGGCGACGTCTCCCTTATAAGTCTCCGCCCCCAACCCACAGCACTGGTCTCCCTAAGCATCGCCTCTGCAACCTCTGCAACCTCTGCAAACCCCTTAGCTGCCATAACGGCACCTTCTTTCTCCGTTCGCCGATGATTCCTACTATCTCTTTGCCTAATTATTGAAGATCTTAGATAGTAAGAACCGTCGGCGAACGGATGAAGAAGGTGCCGTTATGGCAGCTAAGGCGACGGCACCAATGAAGGAACAGGACTGCTTTGCAGGTATGGCGACATTCACCTCCCCGCCGTTCGACCTCGGCTGGGAACATGACTTAGGTGACGGTATAGTAATGACCGGGCTTATTAGCTTCTGTTCCCCAATCAAGCAAAACCCTCGAGGTGATAAGGTGAGCGTCTAAGGCACTTATACGGCGATATGCAAAACAGATGGGTCCGAGTCTTGGCAAAACTGTGACTTGATTGCGAGCGAGTAGCGGTGGCCACCAGATGCAGTCCCAATCGGGATTTGGTGCACACGCGTGACTTGCTAAAATGGTGATTTAGAAAGCGAGCCTTCTTGACGCTCCGGCCGGTGCTTGCCTCCGTCTCACAAGATCGACTTCCGGCACCCAGTCGCCGTTCCCACTCCGGGATGCCTCCACTTATTTCGGCAACCGGCTTTTCCAATGTCGGCTCCGTGAGGTCCGATTACTTGCTAGAGTAAGCAATTATTGTCGCGCAGCATGCAATGCACATGCGAGATCCTGTAGCAAGGACTCCAGCCTGACTTTGACAGTATCATCCTTGTACACGGCATCCAGGGGCATCCCAGGACGACTTGGGCAGACAAGAAGACAGGAAAGTACTGGCCCAGTGACCTCCTGCCAGCATCTTTTCCGAAAGCTAGGATTCTGGTTTACGGATACGACAGCAAAGTATCTCATTTCTTCAGCGGTCCTACCAACCAATCCTCGTTCTTGGATCATGCCAAGAATCTGCTACTCGATCTACAAGGAGTACGAAAGGACGAGGTAAGCTAGAATTAGTAATATCAGGACTACATTCGATCTGCTCACAAGGCACGCCTCTATATAGCCAAAGCGGCCCTTGCTGTTCATCTGCCACAGCCTTGGGGGAATTCTCGTCAAGGACGTAATTCGAAGGTGTGAGATTGGCCGCGAGACGCTACAACGTGAGGCGTACGAGGACATTTTCTTGTCTTTGACTGGCATTCTCTTTCTCGGAACACCACACCGTGGAGGCAACTACGGCTCGCTTGGCAAAACCGCGGAGAGAGTGGTGCGATACCTGGGCTTTGACACCAATGATTCTATTCTTCGCGATCTCCAGAGCAATAGTACAGCTTTTGAGCTGATCAATGATGAGTTTTCACGTGTATTGCGCGCCCCAGTGTACCACGAAGAATCATTTCGTCCAGTCACTATATACACCTTTCAGGAAAGCACTGGACTTGCTGGTGTACGAGGGCTGAATGGAAAAGTGGTCGATGATGCTTCATCTAAACTTGGCTTTAACCAGGAAGTCGTGGCATCACTTTCGGGAAATCACATGGACATGTGTCGCAATTTGAATGAAGGGGGTGCCGACTACGAGCGCATGAAGAACGCAATTGAGACTTGTTTTTGTCTTGGGGAGGACATGAGCTCGTGGAGATCTAGGTGGAGGTCTGAGAGGCGTGGACTACGACCACCATCGTTACAGAAGCGGATTCATAAGCTGCCATTCGATAAGGACCCGAATTTTGTTGGCAGAGAGACTGAGCTTCAAGCCTTAGCGAATATGCTGTCCGATGATCTCGGTGAATTTGCTCTAGTAGGCCTTGGAGGTGCTGGGTGGGTTCCTACCTTGTCTTTTCTGCTTCGAGATGTCCTTCCCTCTGTCCTCGAGCAACACATATTCTATGTTTCTGATTGTAATGTACACGCATAACTGATTTTATGCCCGCAGGAAAACCCAGATCGCTATTGAATTTGCACACCGACTTCTGCAGCAGGAATCAGAGCTCGAGCCGAATGCCCGTCGGCAGGTATTTTGGCTCCATGCCAGCAGCGTTTCCCGACTGGAACAAGGCCTGAGAGAGATCATGGATCATGTAAATGGCCCTGACCTAACCAACACATACTTGTCCTCGTTTCGCGAGTGGTTCTCCGACCGTCAGAGCGGACGATGGCTCATTATTATTGACAATGCCGATGATGAGGAGATGTTTTTCTCTGATGTGTTCCATTCAACTGCGAATCAGGACATTGATTGGCGTCCATGGATCCCTCCAAGTGCTGCAAAATCCGAAAGACATCGACTCTGTGATTTTCTTCCAAAGAAGTCAGGTTGTAGCATCCTATATACTTCGCGAAACAACATATGCGCGACCCGGCTGACCTGTCGGAGTGGTCCTGCGAATCTGGTGATGGTCAATCCTATGCCTAACGCCGATGCGATTGCACTTGTCGAGAATGGACTTCGAGGTCACCTAACAGAGCATGATTTGGCTTCCATGAGGACCTTCACCGAGAAGCTGGTAGTGGTCCTTGACAATCTCCCCTTGGCAGTATCTCAGGCCACCGCCATGATGCGCGAAAATGGAGACTTTCGAGATCCCAAAGCCTACCTCGAGCTTTACAGCGAGGTACGAGACGAACAGGGTAAGTTTCTTGAAGAGAACTTTGTCGACTGGAGACGACATTCAGACCTACCAAACTCCGTCTTCCTCTCCTGGAAGATTTCTCTCGAGCAGCTGAAGAAGCGGAGCGAGAGTGCTGTGCTGCTCCTGTCTCTCTTCAGCGTGCTAGATCGACAAGGCATTCCCGAATGGCTACTAGCATTTTTCCCCAAGGTTTCTCGATACGACAGAGCGGTTGGTCTCAATATGCTGCATTCTTTCTCATTCATCAGCCGACCTGACGCTACCCCCGACAAAAAGAAGTGGCAAATGCACCGCTTGGTTCAGATCGCTACCCATGCATGGATCGGAAGGGATGGTCTCGAACACACACTTCGGATGGCTATTCGAATGCTCGCTGAAGCATTCATGGGTCATTTGAGCGACATTGGTGATCGAAACTTGAGACTCCAAAAGAGTCTAGAGTACTACCCGCATGCCAAAAGTGTGTTGTTTCTCCTGGATTCTATCGGTCTTTCCAATCGTAGTCCTGCTGTCCAAAAAACGTTGAGTTCCTTCGCGAATGAGTTCTACGGCAAGAATAAGGAGATCACTGACAAACTGTCCTGGGCCGTGGACTTTGTTTCACAGTCTGATTTCACTACGCTAGAGAGCCTGCACCTGTTTGTGGAGGAGCTTACTGGAGAGAGCAACTTCTGGTTCCGATATTATGGTATTCGTCCATTGGTTAGCACTCCACTATATCATGCGCTGGTAAACAACACCGAGTCAGATGATTTTGATTCACGTACGTTCACCGAGGTGGATGGTATACCGCAACGCTGAGGCCGATTACAATCAAGGACAAATGATATTCCTATGAAACTTACGTCAAGGCTTCCCAAAGACATCTACAGGAGAGCAGCATTGACATACAAAATCTGCCCCTGCCTCAATTCAGATTATTTCAGAGAAGCATTAGCTCAACATGTGTTGCCTCAATTATAAGGAAATTGCTGAGCTATTGCATATTCAAAAGAGACGAAAGAATGCTAGACATAGAACACACAACCGGCTCCCTATGACAATCTTGTAAAACAGTACCCTTTGCAACCGCGGCTTAGTGCAAATGATAAATTGCCTGTTGACTTTCACATGATGCGTTATATGGCTCACTCTAGAGAGCAAGAAGAGCGAAAGCAATGCCAACCAGCGGGAAGCTAGCCCCAACAATCTTGGCCGCCGCAGCAGTGACGAAGGGTGGACCCGTCGACGTGGGAGTAGGAGTCGGGTAACCAGTCGTGGTTCCGTTGGTGTTGTTAGTCGGGCTTGGTGTATCTGTCAAATTGCATCCTGAGATACCAAGTGACGAATTGAGCGAGACTTGGAAGACCCCCTCGTCCGCGACGGTGGACTTGACCTCGAATGTAAGGTCACCGGCGCTCTGAGCTGTGTAGGCAATAGACGCTGGTGTGATGCCATCCGTGGTATTTGAGCCAAGCGACTTGCCAGAGCCATCTTTGAGCTCTCCATCAAGCACCTGCGATGACAGCGACTCGAATGTGAAGATCAAGTCCTCAGAAGCCTGTGCAGCGTATGTGAATGCTACGGCCTGGTTGCCGCTCAGCTTTGCGACTGTTATCCCTGGAAGCAAAGCCTGTTCAGCTGTCGCACTGTGGTCAGATGCTGTCAGGCCGTTGGACAGCATCAAGAAGAGGAACGATTGGATTGCATCAGCAGTAGCGAACGAGCTGTACGTTCCACCGGTCTTGAGAATGGTTTGAAGAAGATCGGGCTCGAAGAAGGACTCGGGGGGTGCGAGGAAGCCGAAGCTTACTCGAATTCCAGCGTCGCCGGCTTTCTTGACATTGTCGATCAGCGTAACAGTGTCGTAGTCTTCACCGTCGGTGAGTACGACAATGCCGGAGCGGTCCGCTGTGGGATCGTTCCCGGGCTTCGTGAGCTCACTCATTGCCTTGTCCACGCCACTATTGAGGTCAGCGATGTCCACAAGATGTATGAAGCAGTACTTACTCAGCGATCCATGTACCTCCGTCGCTATCGATGGTATCGAATGAGCTGTCAGCACCAGCAGGGTCACCCAGGGGGTAGATGATCGTGGCTTCGTCGTCAAAGTCGACCACAGTGACCAGATCAGCCTTGAGATTACCCGTGGCTGCTGAAGCGGTGACAAGCTGGCTGTTCAAGGACTTTCCAGCAATGATCCGGAGATTGTCGGGGTCATTCCAGCTCATCGATCCCGAGGAATCCAGGACGATAGCAATTTTCCTGCCTCCATTGCTGGTTGCCAGCTGAATTTGACAAGTGCCTGTATCTTGCCGACGGAAATGACGATTGGTGTAAGAGGAGGCGAATGCAGAACCTGCAGCCAGGATCAAACTGAGGAATTTGGTGAGTTCCATGTTATGTTGTCGACGTGGTAAGAAAAATGATTATGGAATCACTACTATTGAGAAAACGAGCGTATCGATCTTGGATACAAACGAGGGTATATGAGCGGACGAGCTCACTTCTTCATGTTTGAGAGGGTTGAACTCATCCTTATATACATATATCAAAATACAAAGGTCTAGAGATCGTTGTTGTAGAGTCTCAAATATTCATACTAACCTGCCTTCGCCACTGCACAATTACCTCTTGTGGACGCCATATTACACCACATCAAGCAACAACATCCACTACAGTCGCCAAGGACCTCTCGTATATCTACCTTCTAGGTGTTGGGCCACTCAGCAGTCGGGAAATGAACGGTAAGGCTGAAATATGTGATCGGGCTATGAGAATGTGTTGTGTTGTCACTGCCCCTGAGTCAACTACAGTCAGGGTAGTTACAATGAAGCTGTCCTGCGAGGCGTCGGCCGGCCAAGACTGCAATGGAGAGCGTCACCCAGTAACGGCAAGTTCCTTCGCCCAGCGGTTGGGTCATGGAACTGCGTGTTACAGCACCTCCAATCATTTCTTTCAATTTTCTGCCTGTTGACATGCCGTCTCTTGCCCCGGATCTATGATTAGAACCGTAGGCCTGAAGGCGGGAGCGGCTGTGCACAGGGCAGGCTTTCACGTTGTCGGAAATCAACCTCAGTCTTCGGGCCAAGAGAATTGCTTGAAATCAGCCACCACGTTTCCAACTCTTCGAATATGTCTTTTTGGGTCTACCTGGAATACGTGACTTTGGTGGGTGGCCAATAGTATGCCGGGCCAATCGCTAGAGGTTGTGCGGCTGAAAGCCGAAACGGATGGCACAAAGAATCTTAACCTACGATCTTTCAGGCAGACACCGCCAAGCTGCACCGATTCACGATGTCTCAGTATCCTGGATTGTTTAGGTAACAGAATTTACTGATTTCTCAAGCCATTCAGCAGTGTTCGTGCGTTATGTCTTGAAGTATTGGATTAACCATGTAGTTAGCCAAGCTCTACATCATTAGTATTATGGCCACTTATGAAGCACACGGGAGTCTGCAAAACAGTCACACCAGTCTTGACAAAATGGTACGGGAAGCGGTACTAGGCTAAACTGTGAATGTCATCAGTTCATCTTAGATATGCTCTTGAGGCCTGAACCGACCAAGGCGGAACTGCGCTGGCGGTCGCTAGCTCGGACGCTGCTTAGAAAGATATATAAAGACACTGCCACATCGATCAATTGACTGTAAAAGATATGGAATCGGCCATATAATTATAAATGCCTTTGCTTTATCGCTATGACTCGTATGGTGATGGACAATCTTAGTCGCGATCCTTCCTGGCGGAGTTCCGCCAATCTACATCCTCGATAACACGGTCAAAACTTCATGCAGAAATGATCAACCCAATCCTCATGGCGGTATTCCACAATCATTGCCCATATAAGTAGTTACCTAGGTTGCGTAGAAGGTTATATATAGAGCATTAGAAATCTCAATGCTAGTAAACTTTGATCGACTTACGGGCCAAGAACATTGACTTCTACATATAATCACGTTTTGAAGAATCCTCGTACACAATGTCTAGCTTCGGGGAAATGTGGAAGGCGGCAAGGAACCCTCCAAAAGATCCAACCGATCTGTCCTTCAAAGGTAAAAGTGTACTAGTGACCGGTGCAAACACAGGCATGGGCCACGCTGCAGCGATCAAGTATGCTGCACTGGGGGCATCACCGCTTATCCTCGCAGTCCGAACCAGGGAGAAGGGCGAAATAGCCAAGAAGGAGATCATCCAAAAGACAGGCTGCTCGCCCAACATCTTCATCATCTTGACAGTTGACCTGTCGACCTTCGCATCCGTCAAGAAATTTGTCGACGATCTAAACAGACAAGTGCCCAAGTTGAATGTTGCCCAGCTTGCTGCTGGCATCTGTGTAAACAGCTTCAAGCGCAGCCCGGACGGCCACGAGATGACCAACCAGGTCAATGTGCTCTCAACAGCACTGATGGCCGTCCTTCTTCTTCCTAAAATGATCGAGACTGGGGCCACTCCTTCAGACGATGGCTTCGTGCCTCACATGTCTCTAATCAACAGCGTCGCCCATAATGAAGTCACAGAGGACATAGTTCCTCCCGGACAATCTCTCATCCAGCGACTGGACGACGAGTCCAAGTTTGACACTCGTGCGCACTATTTTCTCGCTAAGCTGGCCACATGGTACGTAGTCCAGGGACTGGTCGATCAGTGCCGAAGCAATGGAACGGGAAGCAATATTGTCATCAATGCGTCCTGTCCTGGTCTCTGCAAGACAGACATGGGCCGAGACTTTCCTACCAGCCAGAGGATGGCAATGGCTGTCACGTACTTCCTTGTAGGCCGAACACCAGAGCAGGGTGCTCGAGCAATGGTCAGCGCCACAGCCCTTGGTCCCGAATCGAATGGAAAATTCTGGTCAAATGATACTTATCCACCGTAAGTTCATCCCAAGGCGAACTACGGCCGCACTGATTGACAGGTTGTATAGAAAAAGTAAATTACTCAACAGCCAACGAGGAACGGAACTGTACCATGAGACATGGGCGGAGGTCCAAGCCATTCTTCGCAAGCATGTCTCTACACCATTGCTTTGATTAGTGTGGAATTTGGATGAGCAAGCTGAATGAAGAAGCAGACATTAGAGAAGCTGTTTGTTGCGTAAATCTTTACCAGTTTGATAGGACAGGATATCAGCATGATCTCACACTCATATTCAACCCAGCCGTCTGATCAACCATTATATAGAACAGGCCGCGGGGTAATCCTTAAACGTGATTGATATATTAGCCTCCATACATTGTCACGGGAAACGTAATTCTTATCAGAGAATATTGTACGTGAACGACACTACTGGGGCGATACTTTTGCAATAAGGCATCCGAATTTGCTTGCTAATTTAGTACGTGATAAAGGGGGTCAACTACACTCAGAGGATTTCTAGCTACGTTGCCCAATTCTGACGATCGACTGAGTGATCCACATGTGCGAATCGAAAATCCACCTAGAGGGACAGAGAAGAGGACATTATGACCAGGGTCACAAGACCGACAGTGCTGAAATCTCAGATGGAATGTTTACTCCTCCTCAAGAGGAGCCTCTTCCTCGTACTCCTCCTCCTCCTCATCAACACCAGCATCCTGGTACTGCTGGTACTCGGAGACGAGATCGTTCATGTTGGACTCAGCCTCGGTGAACTCCATCTCGTCCATACCCTCACCAGTGTACCAATGCAAGAAAGCCTTGCGTCGGAACATGGCAGTGAATTGCTCACCGATACGCTTAAACAGCTCCTGGATAGCAGTGGAGTTACCAACAAAGGTAGAAGACATCTTGAGGCCGCGAGGAGGAATGGAGCAGAGAGCGGTCTGCACATTGTTGGGAATCCACTCAACGAAGTAGGAGGAGTTCTTGCTCTGGACGTTGCGCATCTGGTCCTCAACCTCCTTCATGGAGACCTTGCCGCGGCTAGAGAAAGAATGAGTAATTGTATTTGGCAACAGGAGTGCGATGGGTCAACTTACAAGATGGCAGAGCAGGTCAGGTAGCGACCGTTACGGAAGTCAGAAGCAGCCATCATGTTCTTGGGGTCGAACATCTGCTGGGTGAGCTCAGGGACGGTGACAGCACGGAAAGAGTGAGCACCACGGCTGGTCAGAGGAGCGAAGCCGACCATGAAGAAGTGAAGACGGGGGAAGGGAACCATGTTGACAGCAAGCTTGCGTAGGTCAGAGTTTAGCTGACCAGGGAAACGCAGGCAAGTGGTGACGCCAGACATGACGGCGGAGACGAGGTAGTTCAGGTCGCCGTATGAGGGGTTGGAGAGCTTCAGGGTTCGCATGCAGATGTCGTACAGAGCCTCGTTATCAATGCAGAAGGTCTCATCAGAGTTCTCGACCAGCTGGTGGACCGACAGAGTAGCGTTGTAGGGCTCAACGACAGTGTCGGAGACCTTGGGGGAGGGCACGACGGAGAAGGTGGCCATCATGCGGTCAGGGAACTCCTCACGGATCTTGGAGATCAGCAGGGTACCCATACCAGCACCGGTACCACCACCAAGGGAGTGAGTGATCTGGAAACCCTGGAGGCAGTCACAGCCCTCAGCCTCACGACGAACGACATCCAGAACTTGGTCAACAAGCTCAGCACCCTCAGTGTAATGACCCTTGGCCCAGTTGTTGCCAGCACCGGACTGACCGAAGACGAAGTTGTCGGGACGGAAGAGCTGACCGAAGGGACCGGCACGAACGGCGTCCATGGTACCGGGCTCCAAGTCGACGAGGACGGCGCGGGGGACATACTTGTTGCCAGAAGCCTAGAAAATGGATGTTAGCGAAAACAGAACATGGTCTCGCGATGGCCCACTGCCTACATACCTCGTTGAAGTAGACGCTCATGCGCTCCAGCTGGAGCTCCGAGGTTCCGTTGTAGCTATATCAAATTAGGGCGGTGAACATCAATAATGTGACGATTTCCACCTACACGCCATTGCTGTCGAGGCCGTGCTCGCCAGAGATGGTTTGCCTGAGAGAAGGATTAGTATCGATGTCGCGTTGGGTTCGTCGCGGGTCGAATCGCGGGCTCGAGGAGCTACGCACCAGAAAGCAGCACCAATTTGGTTACCCTACATATCGTCAGTCGTCATCTAAGATGCCGAATAAAGGGCGGCAGCTACTTACGCATTGGCCGGTCTGAAGGTGAACCTGTAGACGTAAAAACCCCACCGGTTAGCAAGCTGGTCGATGATCTGGGGTAGATTCTGGGCTCGTCGAGGACGTCGAAGCTCTCGAGGGAGGTATCGTGATGGTGGGGTAATTCAGGGGTCGGGGCAATCTGGGACGCGTCGCAGAGGGAGGATCATCAACTTACAATCTCACGCATGTTGGCTGATGGTCTGCAAGAAGTAGACTTGGGTGGAAGAGCGAAGCTTGAAGATGAGGCTTGAGACTGGGATGAGGCTCAAGATTGGCGTTGGGGAGATGGTTGGATGGATGGATGGGGAGAGGGAAGGAGGGTTTGTTGATTTTTGGCCTCTGAGTGGGTGCGAATTTCGTTCACCGCTACCTGCCAGGCAGCACAAAAAGAGCAGGGCCTCACACACATCCCCGCTCAGTTGTTTACTCTTTGGGAAGGCGCTCTAACTCAATGCCCAACTAGCGCGACCTTGAACGGCAATGCATACCTGCCACTGTGAGGCCCGTGCTTTCAGGGGAAGGGATCAGATGCACGGTCATGTGATGGCCTTGCAGACACCCATTGACATCAAACAACAACTGTGCAAAGAAGGATCAGCTGGATCATATGACAGCCTTATATTATGTTGTATGGAAAGTCTTGATATAATACTAGAAACTGTAGGAGTAAAAGCATGGGGTGTTGAGGTTGCAACGCGATACTAGATCATCCATCTTCTCATATCTCCTCTCCTCGCATCAAATTGCTGAGAAGCAGATTATAGGAATTATGAGATAGGTTCATACCAAACGCATATGTCATCAATCATTGTTGAACTATGTAGAGGTAGTATAGCTATACATATCTCTAATGAGCTTTGACAACACCAGCTGCATCAGCCTGGGCCGCAATCCTCTTCTTGTACTGCTGCACATCACCAGGGAACTTCTCTACGGTGCCATTGTCACACACCCAGAGCGACGTGCACACGGTCTGCAACATGGTGACATCGTGGGAAACCATGAGCACGCCGCCCTGGAACTCCCTCAACGCCTCGGCCAGGGCGTCCATAGCCTCAATATCAAGATGGTTAGACGGCTCGTCCAGCACGAGGATGTGCGGGTTGGTGAGAGCTAGACAGGCAAATGCAACACGGGACTTCTGACCTCCAGAGAGTACCTCCATCTTCTGGAGACCGGTTGTGCCAGTGATACCAAAGGCTCCAAGCTGCCTTCTGTACTCTTCGTCCGTCTTGCCAGGGTAGGTCTTAGCCATGAAGCTCACGGCGCTCGTGTTCAGATCCAGTGCATCGACGTGGTGCTGAGCAAAGAATCCAATGCGCAGCCGGGGATTCTGAGATATGATACCGGAGGAAGCTTGTAGCTTTCCAATAAGAAGCTTCAGGACGGTTGTCTTACCCGCTCCGTTTGGTCCCACAATGCCGATTCGGGAGTCGAGTTGGACGTCGAGATCGACGTTCTTCAGTAGCACATTGTCCTTGGAATAGCCGAAGGTTACTTCAGACATCTGTACAATAGGAGGCGAGAGCTTCTCCACGTCAGGGAACTTGAACTTGACATTGTATTCTGCCTCGGGAGCCTCCAAGACAGGCATCTTCTCCAGCTTCTTGATACGCGATTGTGCCTCAGATGATTTGGCGGCGTTGTAACGGAACTTGTCGATGAAAGCTTGGAGATGAGCACGCTGGGCCATTTGGTTCTCATACTCTCGCTTGGCCGTCTTCTTTCGTTCTTCCTTGGTGGCATAAAAGGACTCGAAGTTCGCACCTCTGTAGTAATCCAACCGCTCGGAATGTTGATGTATAATATCAGTTGCGATTTCGTTCAAGAATGCTCTGTCGTGAGAGACGACAAGCACAGTGCTGGGGTAGTCTTGGAGGTAGTTGGAAAGGAAAGTAATTGATGGAACGTCCAACATGTTTGACGGTTCGTCGAGAAGTAGTAGGTCAGGTTCACAGAAGAGGGCTCTGGCAAGAGCGAGACGCATTCGCCAACCTCCAGAGAATGTCTTCGTTGCAAACTGTTGTCGTTCTGGTGAAAAGCCCAAACCAGCAAGGATACTTGCAGCTCGAGACTCGGCCTTATCGGACTCCATCTCGGCAAGCTTGCCTTGGATGTCTCCAAGCTTCTGATCTTGTGCCTCACGATCCTTGTCAAGTCTTGCGGCATCGGCAGACGTATCGGCTAGCGATGCTCGTTGGCTTTCGATTTCGGCAAGCTTTTGTGTGATTTCCTAGTGGTGTATTAGTGATGTGTGCGGTGCTCGCAGGTGCTCGTAAAGTACATACTGCTTGCTCTCTCAACAGAACCTTTCGCCAAACATCTGCATCCAGTACAGCCTGCAACGCTGGGGTGTCGTCGCCAGTAATCTAGAGTTGTTAGCATGAGAATCTCTGTCGGCAAGGGGAACACGTACCTCTTGTTCAACGTGAAGAATAGAAATGTGCGTCGGAATAGGAACTTCACGTCTTGATAGAGCGCGGAGTAGCGTAGATTTACCAACACCGTTGTGACCGACCAGACCATACCGATGACCGTACGCTAGGGTGAAAGTGGTGTCTGACAGGATTCTTTGTCCACCTATGGAGACGTCGATGTTGTCG
Source organism: Phaeoacremonium minimum UCRPA7 (assembly GCF_000392275.1). Lineage (NCBI taxonomy): Eukaryota > Fungi > Ascomycota > Sordariomycetes > Togniniales > Togniniaceae > Phaeoacremonium > Phaeoacremonium minimum. Next base: position 30,907 of record NW_006920964.1, read on the forward strand.
ATCTTGATATCCTTGGACTTGCCGCCAGCGCCTTGGCCCATCTGGAGCGGGTTGACTGCCATGTAGAACTCCTCGTATGACTGGGTAGACTCTGGCTGGTTCAGCAACCGGGACGCCTCGTACTCAACAGTCTTGAACGTCTTCTTGCTCTGCTTGGCAGCAATCTTCCGTTCGGCCTTCTCCAGCTTCTTCTTGTCGACCTTTGACTCTACCTTCCTTGCGTTAGCAGACTCCAGATCGACAGCTCCGGTAGAAACGGCCAGTGTCGACGACATGTTCCTCTGCGAGCCGACTTGGATAGTCTGGTCCAGTCTTTTGATCGTCGGACCTCTCCTCTCTGTTGTGCCATTTGCGGTGTTGTACTTGTCGACCCATTTGTCAACTAGCTGCCGGATCTTCTCCTGCTGCTTGGCGTCAGAATCGCCGGCGGCAGAGAGAAGGAGCTCCGTGACCGCGAAGGCGGCTTCCGACAAGGGGGAGAGACCGGAAGGCTCCTCTTCGTCGGTCCATGATGTGGAGGCATGGGTAAGATACCCGACCGAGTACTCCGATATTACCGGGTCAATGTTCGGAAGAACGGTCCTAATTTCGGCCTCCATGGTGCCCGGGGTTTCGGGGTGGTTCCGGAGGAGCAGTGTCAAGGGTAATCCGCCACCAAAGGCACAAATCCAGCCGCTGCAAGCCCTGCTTCACTGGAAATGCTATATGCGGCTTGATAGTCCCTGAGCTGTCAAATTACACTTGGCTAGACGAAGGTACAGCGAATCCGGCGTTGATTTGTTGGCTGCTTTAGGCACTTGTGGTGATGTAAAAAAGCTCCCCTCCAAGGCTTGACGTCTTTTTCGTGTCTCACCAATTGGCTGGCCGTCCCCCGCCCCGCTTTCGCCTTCCTTTTGGAGGGCAATTATGGTCCGAGTGGGGCCTGTCATTGGCCAGCTGAGACAGGGATCTCGCGTCATATCCAAGCCTTGCCCGCACAGACTAAAACTGGCACGCGAATCCCAGCAGCTCGGGCCACTGTGGAAATTTAGAGTGCGATTTATCAGCCGGCATCTCCAAACTACTAATTTGCCGTCACCGAATGGGCATCCGGGCGACGTGCACCCATGGAGACTGCATGCTGCCGGCTACAATGTGCCGTGTCTTTGTACGGAAGCTTCTATTCTAATCGGCCTGCATTCAAAACCCTTTCCCAGCGTCGTCCAAGGCCTCAAAGAGGGCCAGCGAGCCAGCTGTTTACTTCTGCAAGCAAGACTGCATTGCATCGGAGGACCGGCCATTGATGAAGACGCATCGCCGTGACTTCTCTGAAACATGCTGCCTGATGCAACGACGATCACTGACTTACATGAGGAGGCGCCGCCATCCAACAGAAACAGCCCCAGAAGTAGCAGTGAGGAGGCGAAGGGGGTAGAGGAAAAAAAAAAGTTGCTCGTCAATCTAAAATCACGCACAGAAGGACACCAGCCGGTAATGACGCGGTCCCCGACATCCCCGCCGTGTCGCGTTTTCAGCCGCGTCAAGCAGGGACCCGCGTTCTGGCCCCGTCCAATGGTCGCGTGTCGCTCGCAAATCGTCCAATGGAACCTTCGATCAGAACAAGACCCTTGTTCACTTTGCTACCTCGAAATCCGCCAGACATGGCACTGATTGGCACGCCCGCTTGCATGAGGATGGCGACCTATGACCGAAACGAGGATTGAGGTGCGTGTTGGAATCATTCTATTCTTTTCCAAACACCCAAAACCTTGTTTGGCTCGTTCTCGCGCCTTGCCATTTCTTGCCCTACTGCGTGTGTACTGTATGGTACCGGAGATCAGCCCGGCGTCCCCCCAGACCTGCCATCCCTAACATATGGCCGCTCGTTGGCCGCAGGACGATCATCTGTGCCATTCTTGAAATGTCTCCTACTGCAACGCTGAACCCTTGCTTGGGACTGGAGGCTACGACTTCATCACTTCAATGTCTCCACAGCGGCACAAAGCGAAATGTCGCAGTTCATCAAAGCCTTCTCGAAACGGATCGTTGAGTCTGGTCAAGCCACCAATTTGGACGTTGCCGCTGCAGTTCACTCCCCAACTGCATCGTATGTTAGAACCTCTCATCGCTATAGGACCAACTTCTCCTATCAATGGAGCTTCTATGAGGCTAGGAGTCTTCAATTACAAAAAGTTAGCTAGTTCTACGCCTCAGACGAGGATGCTCACGTCATCTGCTTTGTCCTCGTCCCCGCGTCCCGAATAGGGGCAGGGCTGATTCAAAAAGACCATCACTACCCTGGGGGATCCTGGCATTGCCTCATCCTCGGGTTTCCAACGCAGCCAATGCCAATGGATAGAATCCCCTCAAGGCTTCTTAGCAGCGAAAATCACGCCGTTCGGCCTGCCTGGGCTTATCGCCACGAACCATGTCCTTTCACTCTACCAATGCATGTTTCACCACGACGAAAGATGCTGTTGATAAACGCACCTGCCGAACTGTTCCATTGATGCCCCCTCTTGCCCTCCATCCACTATAGGTCTAGTCCAATCGAACCTTGAGCCCGGCTCTTCGTCCCCGGTGCAGTTTGATCGGTGCATGTAACGCCATGAGTTATAACGAGATTTCGATACCACCTTCGCTATGAACGTCTTGAAGACCGAGTTATCAGGGGCTGTAGCCGCTGAGCTCTTGACTGGCCTTTAGGACAATTCTCTACGGATTGGCATGGTCCCTGGTAAAAACTCTTTTCTGTTATTGCTATGGGCCGCGGACTATTGGGCAGCTCTCTACCCGCGACGTTGTCGGACAGAGCTTCTCGAGGCGAGAATTGCAAGACGGGACCGTATGCATTGATCCGGGGCACCAAGCCATCGTAGTCCGCCTGCCGAACACGGCACTTTTTAACCATGTGAATGAAGGCCCGGACATGGCAGGGAGAACAAGCTCTTGCTCCCTGGCGGTCATGCAGAGACTGCCTAGCGAGGTTACCCTGCTAGATCAAACAGCCGAGCCTGGCCGCCGTTCGTATCTGATGTGATGCAGTCACTCTTGCAACGGTCCCGGCTGCCATCACCTCACACCTAGACCTTGTACAAATGCTCGCTCAGCAAGCCGACCTGCTTACCTACTGCACCTCTCTTCCTACTCCGGTATGGGTACCCGTTCAAGCTCGGATTCGAAACCTGCATTTTCAAATGTGAGGGGTAGCTGGCGGAATCCTTCAGTGCCGACCTCTAGTTCTGCTTGGTCTCCTCACCGGTCATGCGAGAGAACCACTCGAGGTATGGCTTGATGACATAGAGCCGAGACTCTTGACCAGAGCAACATAATGACTCGTAGCTCATTACAAACAGCTGACCTAGTCCTCGCATTATCGAGATCTCGAAAAAGCCCCAGTGCAAAAAAGTAAAGTAAACCCACCCAGGCGTGGGGTATGTACTGCGTCAGTATGTATGTAGGCAGGCACCGGCAAATACAGGCCTCTCCATTTCGTCAACACTCTGCATTTGACTCGGGAAAGCAAACGGCACCAGGCAGTCTGTTGCCGTTGTCCGCCCAGCTTGCCCGGCCCCACCTGTAGAAAGCCTCTCTGTTTCAACTCTCCACGTCCGGTTATTATCTCAAGGTCCAGCGTAGAAGAAACCAGCGCGAGTGAATGTCTGTGCGAGTTGGATTTCGCCGTCCAGTGTTTCCTCGGACGGTGCTACAGTGGTCCCATTTGTACAGTAGTAATATACCATATTAGCCATTTTAGGAAGATGGCTGGAACGGCAAAGGAAGATCTGCCCCTCCAGTCCTTCTAGCTTGCGGGCAGCCCGTTCCCCTGGGCTGTTTTGTTGGACGGCCGACTCTTCCTTCGGGCCTGTGTTGGCGCAGTGGGTAAATTGGAGCTTTCTCGGGTACAAGCTGGAGGGTCTACTAACCACGAAGACAATGAGAACCGCAACAATGAACTTGTTTTTCTTCTCTGGCCCCGTGCAATTGTCTAGTTCTTACTATGGTGTTGTGGTGCTGATGTGGCCGGGAGAGAGAGAGACTACGGGATAAAAGGACCCAGGACTAAGCTGCGTAGGGCATGGCACGGCGGCTGGTGGCTCCTCCCCAGGAGGCTCTGGGCTGTGCATCGCGCTAGAAAGAGGGGAAAGCTCTCTTCTCTCGCAAACCATTGACCATGGCGCCATTGCTCGACTATCGAAGATCTAATATGGGCCATTCAGCTGCCCCAGAACCAACTGCTCCGAGCCAACCTGCCTGCAAGAAATGCTGCCTGCAGCGCTGCTCCTCTGTACGATGGTGGAGTAAGACCCAGTGGGTATGACGATGAGAGGACACCCCAAAACAAGACAAGACAAGTACGCCGGAGTCAGAGGCTCTCTGCGTCTGGCTGAGGTGCTGCCGAGAAGCCCGGGGCCCGCATGCATCCACTGAGCTTCGAGGGCCAAAGACAGTCGACGAAAATGCTCAGAGACAAACAACGAGCAGGGACAGGCGCAGAAGAGCGGCGTCACGTTGTGAGAGCTGGGCACTACCTCCCCGGGCCTGCGGATAGTACGGCGAGCGGCCGCGGGAGCATACCTCGATACATTGTCAAGTTTTCGGAACCTGATAGTCTTGTCCACCGCTGGCGTGTCCCAGGTCTCAGCCGCTGGTTGTCTGGACATGGGCAACCGTCGGGGGCTGACCCCAGCGGCAAAGCCCCGTGACGTAGAAACATCAGGAGAAGGCGGCTCGCTACAATGGAAGAAGCACTGTGGTGGCGGGAGCGTGGCTCAACCGAGATATTAGAGGAGGGCTGAGGCGCCAACTATATGTTCGTAGAAATGACCGTAGCGAGCAAAGGATTCGAGCACGAAGGTGAAGTTTCACCGACTGCCCCTGGCGGGTATGACGAGCTGGATATGCCGTTGATACAACACCGCAGTGATTCGTAAAAAGGCATAGATTTCACAAGCTAACGATCAGATGCATTTTGGCATTGACAACCACACGCTGCACGGCATCGAGGGACGACACAGGCGTCCCGGGTACTGGCACAGGGCCACATATCAAGGCCTAGCCATCACTAGGGGCTTGTTGTTATATCTGTTTTGTATAGAGGCGTGGCACAACCGTGGTCGGGTTAGGTGTCGAGGTTGGTGACCTCTAACCCGGCCAGGTACGTATGCTGTAAGGCGAGGAAGATCGGAGCAAGGAGCTTTGCCCCTAATGCGAGATGGTGGACGGTGCCACCACCACCGAGCCAAGGTCAATCACAGAGACTAGCAAAAGGCCGGCTTTTAGTCTGCTCGGTCTAAAGATGAATGCCTGTCTGGTCATTCATCTGATGGCGGCCGAGTGACCGACTCCGTATTGGTATTTTGGAAGACAGAGGGCGGCTTTGCTTGGTAGACTGCTGAAGGATCAGGGGGATATTATGATGAGGGAAGTCAATATCGTAATATCTCCGCGTCCTGTCTTTGGTTGAAAGCGGTATTATACATGTGGTGGCTGTATTAAGGTCCCCTTGTAATGAAGGACAGGCAGGACAAGGGCACTCAGTCTCCTGAGGAGTCGTTTACGCTGTACACAGTGATTTCACCTTTTTGCCGTGGGTCTCCGTCGCCCAGGCGGAAGAAGAAAAGCAGTGGCTTTCTTTATGTGCACACTCACCTGCAAGAAGCTGCCGTCATAAGCGTGTGTTTGGCTGTCAGGAGTCAGGGCTGGCTGTCAGCCTGTCGCTCTGGCAGGAGACAGGTTTCACAGAAGCAGGCAAAGGCTGTTTGTGTCATGATGGGGGTACAATGATAAAGTACAGTATGTACACGCGGGAGTAACTAGGTAAGTAGAAGGGGGTGAAAATCAAGGCCAGCCCGCAGTAGTGGAGCCGTTACGACACCTTTACTGCATAGTAGATGCTCAATGGTGTCTGTAATAAGCGGCCACTTAGCCAAACGGAAGACAACACACAGTATTGACGGGAGCAATAAGGTGAGGGGGCAGCACGGCACGCGGAATCCTTTTTACGTATCGTATAGTATGCTCTTACTTTCCTCAGAAAAATGTGCTCCTTTGAAGAAAAAGGTATCTATCCAGTTCTATCGAGTCAGCATAATTTGTGTGTCTCTGCATGGGGGGGCTTATGCTCTATAATACCTAAACTATCTGAATCAGCATAAACCCTTTTTTGGTCCTTCGCTCGGGTATGTAGGCGGTAATTGGCATTTTCGAGATCCTTTGCCAATCTCCCCCCCCAGCAGCAGAGCAGAGGCTACGTGGGACCGTAGCAGGGCCATTCTGGCCATCTCCACGCAGGTAAGACGGGAGATGGCTGCATTGAGCCATCAGGGCTGGTCCCTGGACCTCCTGTTTCCGCCGGGTCTGCCTGCGCCCAAGATACAGGGCCAGGGGCCTTAATTACAGGTCGTGTCTGTCGTTTAGGCCTTGGTCATGGCAAATGATAGGTCTCAGCCGGATCGCGCTAAGTCAGATCGATGCGCCGTCGGCGTAGCAGGAGGCGTGACAGGGAACAGCATCTATGTGTATGCTAGGTGGGCAAATAAATAATCATAATAATAATAATAACAACAAAAAATACATGCACTCAATCAACCAAGCCACCGCGTACGGGAAAGCCCCAAACAACACGGGGGCCGCCGTAGGTCCGTCCGTACCCACACAGTCAGTACCCAATATGGCATATGAATGCGTGCTTCCAGAGGCAGTCCAGCTGAATGATCTCTACCCCCGTGCAGACATAATTCTCGGCATACCAGGGATCTAAGGCCTCAGAGAAGACTTCGAAATCGAATTTCCAGGTTATCACGTTAAGACTTTAGCACGACCATAGTTAGTAAGACGCTATGGAAATGAAGACAGAGAAGGAGGGAAAAAGAGAGAGAGAGAGAGAGAGAGAGACGTAGATAGATAGTCAAGTAGATTCGCAGGCCTGGTGAGGTTAACGGCCGAGAGGATTGTGGCGCTACACGTATACGTACCCTTTTGTTTGTGTGTGTGTGTGTGTCTTGTTGATGCAATCCATTGCAAATCCAAGTAAATCAACAAATGCGCCGTGCCTTGCTAACATTCAAGGCCTGGGGTGCTAAACCCAAGGCAAGGTAGCGTTCCGAGAGAGCACACACTGACTTGCTTGCTTGCTTTGACTTTCCTGCTTCCTTCGAACAGTAGGTACTGTAAGGTGCTGCACTGCTGCGAAGAGACGGTCTCCCGTGCTTTTACCAGCATTCCGTCAACAAGTCCAGGTTGATAAGGCACCTGTCCACAAAGTTATTCTTTTTCTGCTCTTGAACGAGACTCGGCCCTTACCTAGACCTGGGCTGGATCGACCCCAAACAAAACTCACTTCACCTTATTAGGCACTTGTCTGAATCCACCCTTCCAAAGGTGCACTTCGCTATACGCACCTCCCCTACTGTGACCAGGACAGGAGCACCTGGCTTAGCCCGGGCCTGGCTTTGGTAACGTTAGTGCACGTCCGAAGTTGGCTGCCATCTCTTTGCTCGACTCGACTCGACTCGACTTGACTCTACTTCGCTCCGCTCATCCAATTCTCACTTTCCACTCCACGACCGGTCGGGACTTCCTGCCAGGACAATTGATTTGATTTGATTTGATTCCATCTTCTGTTTGGCCTGTCTTTCCTGTATTATCTCTTCCAAGCCCAAGGTTTGCTTGGGTCGTGCCTTCTTTGCTTGAGTGCTGGGTGCAGGTCTCTTGTCTTCGATCCACCACCGAGCAGACACCCTCCCTCGTCGTCCTCCTACCGAGAGAACAACGCATTGAGGCACATACACTGTCCAATTCCAATGTCTGGGCAGCCAGTCATATCTCAGCCAGGGTAAATCAAGCTCCTTTTTCCCTATCTACAGCCTCTGCAATGCCTTTTTCCTGGTTCTAGACAGAGCTAGGTGCCCCCATTCGTAGTCTTGCTACTGGGTCCGTCATTCGACGCTTTGCTCACACAGCCAATCTGCAGACAGGTGGAAAATTAAACCGGCATCATTCGCATTCCTCAGCTCCTATTCACGTTCACGACTCGAGACCCGAACCGAACCACCCTCGACAATAATGTATTGACGATGCGAATCACGACCGTAACGAACCCCGAATTCCCTCCCTCGACACTCTCCCTCTCCGGCTGCTTGTCCTCCAAGTAATACAAGCAGCCAACATGCAGGCAGTCCCGAGTGTAAGTCAGCTCGCTCCCGAGTCCAAACCCAGAGACACCATGCCACAAGACGCGAAACAACTTCGACATTTCCCGTAACCGAAACATTCCTCCTCTTCTAGACACAAATGCTATGTATGATTTGCATTAGAGTCTTCTGCTAATCCATGTTCTTATTCAGCTTGTCGGGACTGGCACTGTCGTCGCCGCCGCCGCCGCGGGTCTGGTCTTTGGCCAACCCACCGAGCCAACATCTCCCCGGCCGACCTCGAACAAGAGAAAACTGCCATTTGATTCCGATGCGGCAGCCATACCTCCGTCGTCGTCACGTCCAGGAACGAGCGCCGCAGTAATTTCTCCGTTCGCGGAAGAGGCCATACCCCTTGCCTATCGACACTATCCTCCTCTATCAAACAATCCCTCTAATTTTACGCGTCAGGCACGGACAACAGGCTCACAGACAACTCCCCCAAAGTCAACGAGCAGGCGGCAGTCCTTTATAAGGCAAGGAGACTGGGCGCCACCTCCCATTGCGGAAGATGCGAGAGATTCATTTTCGTCCAATGGCTCGTGGATGAGACGACTGTCAATACGTCCTCTCTCACAGCACGGAAGCATTAGGTCAAGCATCGGCCCAGATTCGCCTTCTCTGACCTTCTCACACGGCTCTGGTGCCCCCATCCTCTCACCTACTGGTACATTACCGCCGCAGTTGCCCCCGAACAAGTTGGTCAAGCGAGGAACATCGGGCCAAGACCACAAATCTGGTTCATTGGCTCGACGAGGATCTCGCTCTCATATGCCTACCCTACGAAGACCTGCAACAAGTCACCAGCGCTCAGCAACGCTACAGCAATTCCAATACCCTGATGATCTTCCGGACGCTGCACCTTCTCTTCCGAAATACTCTCTTGATCAGCAAGCTCGACCCAGAGCGTCAACCGTTCAAGCAGATGTTACACCGGTACCACAAGACCCGCCAGTGTGGACATCTTTTTTTCATGCCCGTAGGCTGAAGCTCATTGGGCGAGGTGGTTCTGGTCGGTCTGTCGAGAGTAGTCCAGGCAATTACTCGTTGCCGAGCAAAAGAATCCACTTGCGGCCGGGAAGCGCGCCGAGGGCTTACCTAGTGACCGCTAGCATGCTCTCTACCAACTCGAGAGCGCCAGAGGTAGCCGTGACCACCCACGCGGACGAGCCCGGAGAACTCAACACCAGCCCCAAGGATTCAGACAAGACTACCGGGTCTCCAGACGACACGCCAACGAGACGCGCTAGGCGTTCGATCTCGATGCATTTCAGCGGACCGAGTAATTGGATCTCGAGAACATCTGGCAGCATTCGACGACCGAAGCGAAGTGCAGAGTCAAAGAGTGGCGGTAAACGAAACGTTTCCGCTCCACTACCGTCGACTTCACAGGATGTAGCTCAAGATAACGTAAAAATTGCCATGGAGGAAATTTTCACTCCGCCTGAGCCGGTTCAGGATACCAAACTTGAGGCTCCAGCGGGGTTCCCACTTCGTGCGAGAAAGCGAAACTCTTCATCCCCACTACCTCCACTCTCTCGACTTTCGAGCTTCAACGTTGATCTTTCTCGGCTTGGTAATACGTCAAATCCTGGCTCACCTGGCCTTCAGAGGCCAAACCAAGCTCAGATCAGCTCCATGGTTGCGTCACAGGTCTATTCGACTCTTCCCCATAGTAGAGGGGTTTCTAATGAACGAGCATCAACCTTGGCAGGTTCGGATATGGAAGTGCCTGGTCTCGCATCTGGTGATGACGATGACACAGACTTCAAGAGCGACACAATGTTTGATTCCCTCCGCACGGTGGGATCTCACAGAGTTAGAACTGTAGAGACACCCCTCGAGTCTATGTTTGACGAGTCCCCACCTAGCACAGCAGGCAATGGTAAGACCAAACGGCTGTCGATCCAGGAGATTCTGGGGCGTTCTTGGGATGGAGATACCAGAATAATGGAGGAAGACGAAGGAACCTCAACACCCCACAGAGGTACACATTCTTCTCATGAAGCAGCCCTGGGCGCAGAAGATGATATGGACATCGATGCAGACTTCCCCGAGATGGCCTTGCCGAGCCGAGACTTTGGACGATTATCCATAGAAACCGACGACGATGACTGGGCACGGGATGAAGAGGATGGTCTCAGCAACGGCTTGTCACCACCGTCAAGCTCAGTCAACTCTAGGAGGGGAGTGAGCCCGCAACTACGATCGGCTCTTGCCAATATTAGTGGGAATGGGAGTCCCGATTCGCAGAATCTCGACACGAGCAGCGAACGGCCTCGCAGCAACATATTTGACTGGGCTGAGTCAACTAATGATAAGTTCGACACTGATGGACATTCCCCTAGACCGAAGACGGTTCATGGCAAACAAGAGTTGGACTTGCGAGGCGGTCGTCCGCCGAATAGGAAGGGTCCTACTGGGGGTCATGTCCGAAGCCAGAGCGTACCGGTGGTGCCCGATGTTGAACCAACCAAAGCTACACCCAAATTTGGAACATGGGGCTTAGGGACAAAGACGGCGAGCGAAGATTGGGATGACGACTTTGACTTTGATGAGGGCAGTGCTAATGATGTTGGAGGAAAAGAGCCCCTCAAGTCATTGTCCATGATCGTCCCGCCCTCCATACAGGCCACTCAGCCAACTGTCAAGGCTCATTCCGGTCAGATTCGTGAATTGTCACTCCTGGTTAGCAGCCTAAAGCGATTATGTCGTCAGGGACGAGAACTAGATCTCATCGATGGTCAAGCAGCAGCCCTCTGGAAGGAAGCTGAGAACATTATCGCTCTCGCATCTCCGGACGAAGAGGAGGAGGATGAGGAGACGGATGGAGACCAATCCTCCCTCGACTTTGACCCTTCCACCATCGACGAGCGGTTCCTCGACGAAGGATTCGACGCATCGGCGTTAGAGCATTCGGATGATCCATTCAGTGCTCAGGAGCATAACATCCCGAAGACAGCTGTTGTGAAAGAGAGACAGGTCGTGAGGCGGCGTTCCGTGTTCTCGCCTGATGATGACATCTTCGGGGGTAATTGGCCTCTAGTGGACGAGAACACGAGGCCAGAGCCACCGAGAACTCCTGATCGGACCAGGAATTTTCACACTCCCGATGGCACCGTCGTGGCCGTGATTGAAGCCATGGAACAGCAGCGTGCATCATCAGACCATATCAGAGCCTCGCCTGTAAAACCGTCGAACGCGAAACTCTTCTTCGACACGAACAGCCTCCAGGAGCTTGTCAAGCGAGCCAGCTCGCTCTTCCATACCCTGTCCGATCTCGTCCGCAAGGAGGAGCTCCTGACGCAGAGCCCCGTGGTAACTCCTAAGCACGATCGATTGAGACGCCACGATGGCAGCCCGGCCTTTACTCGTGTCTTCACCGACCCATCCTCCAGCCCACCGAAACGGCTACCTAAGAGTCACAGCACGAATACGGTTATGCCCCGGACTTCGATGGACTCGCCCGCATCAAACGCCATGAATCAACGAATGCAAATGATGACAGTCAGCTAGGCGTCATCCAGATGATATGACATGCTCTACCTACTACATAGATTATACCGACCCGCGGCCCCATCATCATGGACGACGGCCCAGGCCCTGCATACCCCGAAATGAGTCCTTCAACACAACCACCAATGAATGACTACGACAGTGTATATGTACAAATATTTTCCGGACTTAATGGCCTTTTCCCACTATCGATTGTCCACTTGCATACAGAGAGGAGAGAATTACAAAAAGCCCTGGCGGTCTGGACTGTGTACTTATTTTTGCCGCTTGCTATTTTCTTCTGCTTTTTGCATGGCACAATGTGTCCAAGGAGGGGTTTGCAAAGGAAAGGGAAGAGGAAAAGAATTGGCTTTCTTTCTCCTCGAAACAAAACGGATCTTCCTATGTCTCTGTTGCGGTTCTTCCTTCATCCCTTGTTTCCTTTGCGTCTCTAGGGCGGTACACAAAATACAAAACAGGGGAAAGCCACATCAAATGATCATTGCGACGCGAAAACAGGAACGTATACATTCTTGTTTGTTTATTTGCCTTCTCTCTCGACGGCAATGAATGGAGGATGTGAGAGACGGGCGGATGAGGATTGAAAAGGGGACGGGCTCAGAGAGAGAAGAGGCCCGTTTGCCCTAATTTCCTTTTCCCTTTTCTCTTGTGGTTTGATCTGCAAATGCATGGAGAGGGAGGTTTGGCTTTTGTAGTAAGGCTTCTTTTTATCTCTCCGTCTTAGTTTACCTACTGGTCTTCCCTCTAATCTCACGTATCGAGAGGGGGAAGCATGAGAGACTCGACTTTTATGTCATGAATGCATGTATAGAGTTGATGACTACACCTGGCTGTGCCTCCTCTTTGCTTTTGATGTGCTTTATGAAGTGATGTGACATGGTAGACATGATACTATCCAGTACAGTGTGTGCCGCATCTCGTCGAGGGCGAGGCTCTCTGAGAGGAGACTTGAAGGTCTCGGGGGAGGCTAAAATTGCAGTGAATGTAGGTGAACACGATGACTGAGGCTGGCGGCGAAGATGGTTGCTAGGCCAGCGCAAGACACACCACGTTTCGTGCTTTGATACGACGGCATGCTTCTGGAGGATGTACACCTCCGCTGGGATAATAAACGTTATACTAATTAGTATGGAGCAGATGTATGCTGTCGTGCCTGCGCAACTATGTTAGTTAGTGGCTGTAACCTTTCCACGTCTTGCTCTTGTATCTAGTTCAGTCATTGGATGCCATGCGCCCCGTGCCTTTTCTCATTCCTACTAATTCACAGGGTGTCAAGTTTAAAGAGAGGAGGCCCCACTTCTCGTCCTATTTGAGATCAATGTCGAGATTCAGGCCTGGAATTAGAAGCTATCGTGATGTACAAGGATAACATCCGCCTACTCTGTTCCAATATCCAGTTGATACTTCAGCCACCAAGAAATCATGTTTCTATATGGTGATACATGTTTGACATACCCTAATTTTCAACTTGTTCAATTGTAAGAAATGATAGTTACATGATCAAGGTGCTTGCACATTGGGAATCCCCCCTGCCTGACCCCTTTTCCGTGATATTTGGTCAAGTGTGCCGTCATCACCTCTTTGTGGCTTCTCACGGGCACGAGCGCAGATGTGTTGTCAATATGTTTGCCCAAACGTGATACGTTGCTCGACACCCTTCAACCCGAAGTTTCGCATACAGTATTGACGTGAACACTTCGTTTCCCTTTCCTCACCGACGTGCTCCTACCATATATGTTGTTTGCATCTCCGACTCCCCAGGGAAAGGACTAATAGTTTTAAAGCTAAGTGACTCAAAATTCTTCCAATTTTATTATTATTAGTTATTGCAGGGCTCATGATATTGTAAAATGCCATCAGATGTCTGCATCGTTGTTTTCCACGCAAACAGCGGTGTTCCATGACTGCTCCCCCTCCCTTTTACATACTCAGAAGTTGAGATAGGCGATTCATGGAACAAGAATGACCAACTTCTAAACAGGGATGGATATCCTTCCGTGTTTGTACGTGAAGAAACTGATCCCTTCGAGATAGGGCCGGAACCGAGTGTCTGGTTATAACCCCACCTCCTGACACTTTCAGGCAGATATTGCTCTAGCTAATGGTTCGCGATTCAATTCAAGTAAAGGATCAGGGATCTTCTGCTACCCTATATTCGTAGAGTACCGGGAGTCTTTCCTGCTCGGAGAACCATGCCTGGGGCTGTCCAGGCTATCAGCCAAGTCAGTACGGAGACGTCTTACTTGAATCGAGGGCGGAGCATAGTGTGGCCCATCTAGGCGAGCTCTGCCAGTGGCGTGGCATGTGTCCGGGCTTTCACTGCAATTTTAGCCTCCCCCGAGACCTTCAAGTCCCCTCTCAGAGAGCCTCGCCCCTCGACGAGATAGATGTGCCCTTCTCTTGATAGATATCATGTCCACCACCACAAGAAAACGCACCACCCCAGCGGTACTGCTGCAAGTTGAACACCGCAACAAGTCTTTCTTTTTGTAGAGTTGAATACTTGTTTCTTTAGCAAGTGAGAGGATTCGACCTGACACAACTAGAAGATAGCCCAAGACTCGACGTGTTCTGACAAAGGAGGTACAATCCTATACACAGAAGAGCAATATATTTAGAGAATGCTACCTCAGAGCGTGTCGTGGCAGGGAATTTCCATCTCTGCAACTTCTCAGGCGTTTCACTGCAATTTTAGCCTCACTGAAGACCACCTACACCTCCGCCAGGGTAATAATTGTTAATTCTGAGT
>NW_006920964.1:45433-49070 GCF_000392275.1 Phaeoacremonium minimum UCRPA7
CAATCAAGTATTCCCAACCCCGAGTTTCTGGTATATTTACCTCGCTAAAATAACCTCACGACGGCACATACAAGTCACAATGGTTCTATTCGAGGTGTTCAAGATGATGATGATTCAATTCCAATACTAAAAGACAATACAGCAGCCAATCTGTGGCCGCAAGGAAATCGAGTCCGATCGATCCTTATTGCGAGAAATCCCTATGATGATGAAAAACGACAACCATGAAAGTACGAAAACCACTTTTGTTTGAATCCCCGGCAAGTAGCGTCATCGTCGACAACCCAAAAACCATGTCGACGAGCCTACTGCCTCCTGATTAGATAGCTGGAGGGTGATCCAAAGAGGAAATGCTTTGGGGCCCAAGTGCCCCCCTCCAGTTCCGAACGTGCAAGCAACAAACATACGAATCGGTTCATTGACCACCTTGCAGCGCGATCTTCTTCCAGTGATCCCTCTCTGCCTCAAGCTTTGCAATCTTCTCCTCCAATTCGTCGAATCGCTGGGCCTTTCGCTCCCGTGACTTACGAGCCGCTAGAGTGTTGCGCGCTCGCTTCATTGCGACAGTGTCGCTGGGATCGTCAACAATGATGGGAGGGAGAGGCTTGTCACGCCGCCGAGAGTTTACGCCAGACACAGAAGAGTGGCGGTTGGACGGAGAGTGAGAGTTGCCGCCAGACTTGCGGCGCTGAGACGTGGGCTCAGACACCTCCAAGTCGTCGGATTGCTGAGCGGGTGAGGTGTCAACAGCGGATTGCTGGGTCTGCGTGGTGCTGCCCTGAGGGAACAGCGGGAACCACACGTCGTTGGACCCAGTGTCAAAGTCGCTGCTGCCGAAGTTGGGAGAGACATCAAAACTGTCATTGAACTCTGGGGACTCATTGTAGATGGACGGTGAGGTCAGAGCAGTGAGTGCGGAAGAGTTCGGCGCAGACATGAACGGCTCCTGGATCAGGAGGTCCTGAGGAGAAACAGTGCCCATGTTGGTTGTGGAGCTGGAAGCACTGCCGTACATGGCTGGCGAAGAGAAGGCCGAGGTGGAGGCACCACCCTCGAAGGCCGTGAATTCTTCAAGGTCGAGATCTGAGCGGGGATGTGAGCCTTGCGGTCCCGCGCGTTGCGTTGGTGAGGAGAAAGAATTACCTTGAATCATTTTGGCTTGGCCTTGCGGGACGCTACCGGTGCCTTGAGAAAACAGTGGAACTGGCGGACGAGCAGGACGGTTCTGCTGGTTCACGTTCAAAGCAACGGAAGAGGATGGAGCAGACGATGCGTAAAACTGATGAGAGTTCTGCGCAGGAGAGCTAAACCGATTTGTGAAAGCCGGAGACGAAGTGTTATGCCCTGTTGCCTGGATGATCTGAGCAACTCGCTGATTCTGCAGGTGCGAAGCGGACGCAGTGGCAGATATCTGGTGTTGTTGGTGCTGTTGGTGCTGTTGGTGCTGATGTTGACCTCCTATGGCGGAAGGTTGAGAGACAGAGCGGTTAGGTTGATGACGCTTCGTTGGCGTATCGAACAAGACAAAGTCCTGTTGATGTGGCGGCAGATTCAGATGCTGAAACTGTGATTGCGCGGGTGTTGCCGGCAGGCTCGATGAACTGGAGGGAAGCCATGTTGACTGGTGTGAATCCGTGGTGAAGACTGGGAAGTCTTGGACCGAAATGGTGGCGGTGGTGGGAGAGGAACCTGAGCGAGAGCTGGAAGCTATGCTGAAGTTCAGATCGACCTTTTCAGGAAGAACTGAGGTTGAAGAGTGAGGGGAGATGGTGATTGTGTTAAAAACTGGGTTTGAGTGAAGCGACGTAATCTTGTCGACTGGTGCACGAGGCTGGGAATGTGGGGAGACGGGAGTCTACGACATCTTGAGAGTTGATGCCTTGTTGTATTATGTTTCTGGTGTGAATGTTGGGGTTGGAGGAGAGAAGAAGAGAGAGGAGGAGCGGCGCGGAACGGGGAAGGACTGGACTTTTGTATTTTTTCAGGCAGCAACAGGCCAAACACGAGGCAGACGGCGCGTGCCACCACGCCAGCCCTAGCCCCTCCAGCTGGCCGTTGCTGGCGAGCCAGGTCACCCTGCTAACCACTAACAATTACACTTTGGTGAGGGGCTGCAGCGATTGGCCGCTTCGTCTGATAGGCGGGCGGGCCAGCAGAGGTACACCTCTTCCACTGAATGGCCGCGTACCTTGTGAGGTGGAAGCGGTGGACAATGGGTGAATGGCCCGCCAGCGCCTGCCCTTTCTCCCGCCCGCTGTCCCTCAGTCTGTCCTTCCAACGGCTGGCTGTCGACCGTGTGAGTCATACTTGATTTTGGCGCTATCCCGTTTCGGGACATGCGACATGGAGGGGCCTAGCAGGGGTTTTAAGTGGTGCTGCAGCAGAATGCCGCAAAAATCTCTTGGAAGAAATGAAGCGGGCCCGGTCCACAGCCCCAAGTGCGGCAGCCGCTCAACCACTCACGTCCCGTCGCTGTCTGGCAGCCCCACTTGCCCCACTCCCTTGGGAAGCCCTAGGACCGCTCAGCCCGAAGGAGTTTAGCGGGTCCAGGACTCTGACCGGAAGTCCGCCGCCCTCATTGGTGGGTTCCGGGCAGCCTGAACAGGCAATCGCATTCGCAGGGCGCAGAAGCGACAACTCGAGGCCTTTTACTATACCGTACAGTAGACGGGGTTTAGGTTGAGGCCCTTTCTCTCCCTCTCTAATTGACCCGCCCCGCATCGTGCCCCCTCCTACAGCGACTTAGTGCACTGTGGCATGCGAAAAAGCGCATCTGCGCGCGATCTCTCGACCTGCGCACGTCCACATCAGATCACAGAGCGATACACGAGGCACACGATACGCAATGCGCTGGGTCCAGGCCACGCAGCTTCGCTGAGGTGTCGAGATGTGCCATATCTGGCTTCACCCGAACTGGCCTGAGGACGCGGAATCCATCGACACCAATCACCCAGGTATACGTACAAGGGGCCATCACGCAATGCGGCCAGACTACGAAAGCTTGGTAATGGACAGAATAGTATGTAGGCAGGTAGACTTTTTGCAAGGGCGTTACACATTTGCGTACAGACATCATCAGATCAGAGCTAATGTCAGCGATGCAGCATTAATAATCTGCCCCAAGGGCTTGCATTGACCCTGCCTGTAAAAAGGTCGAATCTCATTGAAGCATACATAGTATTCAGGGACTAGATTTGCTAGGACTGACCCTCATGGATCCTCCACACTCGTATCTACTCTATCTATCCATTGTATTGAATTGGATATTGCAAAGCCTCGCTGTGCTGCAGGACTTTGTTGCTTCTCCATGGCGGTCCTACCTGTCATTGGCAAGCCCCAAGGCGGCTGTGCCGGACCGCCATTCTCGACTGGCTTTTGCTAGCCACATCTTCCAGAATGCCATCAAATGAAGTATCGAGAAACAAAACTAGCCTCCGTGTAGGTATCACAAGGTGGTAACCGCCTGGAACGTTACCCTCATCTTAACGGCTGGCCCTGAATGACGGACCTCAAACCTCGTGGACGAGGATGTGGACGTCGGGGTGTGCGTGTTGAATGCATTCCTACTGGCAACCCTTCTGCCGGTAACTTCCCTTGTGGTCTACGACTCCGACAATTCCTCTTGAATTATTGATCT
>NW_006920965.1:0-10557 GCF_000392275.1 Phaeoacremonium minimum UCRPA7
GACAGTGCCTGACGACTACCTAGATGGCCAAGCTTGGTCCACTGTTTGGTACTGGCGACGTGACATTTTGCCCTGTAGCTGGTAGTTGTAAGCAGGTGTCGTCTGGCCACGTATACCCCAATGGCTTGATCTATAGCCATGTTGATGGCCAAATATATGTCCCAAGCGCTGGTGTAGGTGGCGTTAAGATCTACAAACCGCAGCCCGGCAATGAGCTTGAGTATGTTAGCGCTCTCGACATTTTCCACGCTATCGACAACCTTTCCGAGGACAGCGTTGGCGGCATCTATGCTGCGGTTCACTCACGTGGCATTGAAATTTTGAAGCAGGTTGAAGACCCGCTTGGGATTCATCCTGCATCTGCTGTGATTCGCATTCAGAGAACGGAGGGAGGCGGGTTTGAGTGGGAGAAGATCCTCGAAGATAGGGATGGAATGGTATTGCCTGGTACAACTACAGTTGTTCATGACGCAAAGACAGGGCGACTCTTTCTAAGTGGTCAGTGCAGCGCTCAAAGAATCGAGCATTTTGATCTAACATGTTCTTTAGGGGTCATGTCGCCGTTCATCACGGTTTGCAACCCAGTATGATATGCGGAAGCTCATAAGCAAGATTTTAGTATCATAATGATCTGTACACACATCGCGGTTAGGTGTCAGCTTTTAGTCATCTCGGACAAATTGAGGCTTCGAATCAATGGGCCCCATCTCAATCTACCAATTGCTGAAGGTGTTGTGTAATTTTTATTATACTTGAATCCTAAAGGAACGAGAAGATGTTGGCACCAGAGGGCTGGAACATTGCCCGGGGCTTATGATCAGACACAGCCCTGCCATAACATCAATGTGATGATTCAGTAGCCGCCCGGAGGCAACCTACATGTGTCGGAGTCCCTGCCAAAGTCGCTCCAACGGCTTTTAATGCATTATAAAAGGCGGTTTTGTACAATTGTGTGGCGAAGTTAGGCGCGCTTGAAGGCTTCTTCGGCCGCAAGCCATGTGTGAGGATTGGTCTGTGGTCGGACGACCCAAACCGGGCCCAAGGCTGACTGTACCCTATACGCCACTTTCTGGGAAATCATACGTCAATTTCCACTCATGCTTGGCATCTCATTGGTCGGCAATGTTGTGTTCGCGCCATTGTTTATTTTTCAGGATAGTGATCCTTGAAAGTCTCGTAAGACTTGGCACAGCAAGTGAGCAGCAATACATTGTAATCTATCTGGTGATTATTGACTAATAGCTAATGAGTCTGAAAACGATCGCCGTTGTCGAGATCCTAACTCCATCTGATGACTGTCCGCGATAGTAATGCAATTCAAGTTCAAAGCCTCCACTCAAATCCGAGAAGTGACACGCAGTTCTGTGTATTCACCAAACGCTCTTTGAACCATCACCGTGATAGGCACTCTCGCGTATGCGACACGAGTACTCGCCTCATGGGTCCTCTCATCCCCTTTTATCACAATCTCAACCCATCTCTGGAGGGGTTTAATTGTGAGATTCTTTGGTTCCGTTTGCACGAATTCTTGAAGTTCTGCGTTAGCCATGAGACATAAAAAGTCAGGCAGGTATTGGTCATTACCGCTTTTAGTCAGCTCGAGTTCACCTCGTCGACATTTCTTGGTTCTTTGTGTGTCCAGTTCATAAACGAGGACCTTCTCATTTGATGTTGACGACCTACTACTGCGCGAAAATGTGGTTGCAGTTGAGCAAGGGCTCGACGGTAGTGCAAAGCATTCCGTAGACTCGGAGCTGTGAAATGTCATTGAAGTTGATTTTTAAAGATACAGTTGAGTATGTGAAGCACGGTGATCTCAACGCCGGGATTAAACGGGGTGGATGAGATATATAGAGCAGGCATGAAATTGTCGTTTTAGGATAGCGGGCGACAAGTTCAAAACAACCGGCCGCTCCTATGGCCGCCGACATGCTGCGGCCCAACAATGCCACCTAACTCGCCACGGCGCGTATCGAGGGCGGACACCTTGTGGGTCTAGCCATACAAAATCACTGTTGGAAAATAAATAATATTATTGTTGAAACGCGGTTCTCCTTCCCGTCTCCTGCCGAGCGCGGCTCCGTGATGACACTGGATGTCACCTGCCAGATTTTCGAGACAAACGGTCATCACTGGGCCGTGGCTGCAATACTTCGTTTTGCATCAGGCGCTTCATGCGAACGACCAGATCGCAGACCCGTGGAGATGAGTTGTCAAGAGTGCTACGGAGTTTACGATTCTGGGATTGCCTAGACAACTGTGTATTAAATAAAGATGATTCGCGCATTGTTGCTCATCTGACTAGTCGAATTCATGTATGACAACTCATCACAACAAAACACAGCATAGAATATGACACCAACAAATAGAGAAGCGGAAGAGAAGTCCTGGCAACCTATTGTTTTGACGCTGGGTAAGACTCACATACCTGGACATGCCGATGTGTCATCTTGAGAATAGGCTAACACCATTACCTCACGACAATAGACGGGGGCGGAGTAAGAGGATTGTCCACGTTATATATCCTCCGTAGAATTATGTGCAAGATACAGGAAAAAACGAAGCAAAATGGCAATGACCCAGTTGCAAGTGCAAAAGCCTTGCTGGGACCAATAGTCCGTAGTAGTGCTGACCGCTGCGTGTTGTCGAGTGGACCCAGCACAAGATCTCCAGTGAGATCCGGCGCGATACCTACCCATCAGTTGCATCCTTCACACAGCGTTTCAATTGAATGTGGCGCCGAAGTTCCCTTACCATGCTGGTATTTTGATTTCATGGTAGGCACAAGCACTGGCGGGTATGGACTCTCCATGTTGCGAAGTCATGCTCAACAACCTCAACTGACAAGTCTCTAGACTCATTGCTGTCATGCTGGGGAGACTTCGGATGAGCATTGACGATGCAATCAAACAGTATTGGATTCTTAGCAACTACATATTTAGACCGAGGAGATATATTTCTCTCTACGATCATGTGAAGTTCGAGGAAAGCGTTAAAAAGGTTGTTCGAGAGTTCTGCGGTTGCCATCCCGGACGACCTTGTAATGGGAACGGGACGGATGAGCTATTGCAGCAATACGACTACTGCGAAGAATATGATCCAGGATACAAGGAACATTGCAACTATAGCTGTAAGGTGTATGCATGTGAACTTCCATTACGAACTGTAATCGTGCAATAAAAACTGACACACTTTGCAGAGCTCTCATAGCTATTCGGCGGAAAAAACAGGGAGATGCTACATACATGTTCCGAAGCTATAGCCACAATGACCGTTTTGCTACCCATGATTCTGAGTTGAACCCTGGTAAACTGCGGAAAGGAGGTGGGCCCAAGATTTGGGAAGCATGTCGAGCTTCGACAGCAGCACCCCTGTATTTCAAGCACATGGTCATCGATGACCAGTACTACATGGATGGTGGCGTTGGAAATAATAACCCAGCAGATTTAGCATGGAACGAAGCACGTTGGATGTGGAACAGGTGGCAACCGGAAAACGGTGAGGTTAAAGCACTGGTGAGCCTAGGAACTGGCACAGCACATGCTGAATCGCGGTTTGGTCTCACCAACCTGCTGCGTTGGTCTCGCAGATCTATTACCGAGACTGCTAGGGTACACGCGCATATTCAAAACTTGGCTTCCGGCTCGGAGGCGAAATATTGGCGATTTGATGTGAAGCCCGAGAGTACAGAACATGATGGCTTAGCTGGAATGAAATTAAACGAGTGCAAACGAACCCGATTATGGAGGAAACAACCATCAAACAGAGACCGGGCCAAATCACCGACAAGCTCAGCTAGCGATGACACGCAGTGGCATCGAGATTTGCAGCTTGAGGCCATGGAGGATGATCGCAAAGCGCGCAAAACCAGCGGATGGAGAAGCGGGTATAGACCAGACAAGTACAGGTACGATACCTTTGACAGGATCTTCAAAGAGACGGAGCATTATTGCACAAATTCTCGCTTCAACGACGGGACCTACGTTGAGGCCGCAATTGACAGATGTGCAGAGTTCCTATACAAGGCTGCTCTTGATAGGTGGGAAAGGAGCCCCCAGAGATTCAGGAGGTTCGTGAGTCATCCTCATCCAAAGCATAGGGACTATCTCCAGCCACTTCCAAGCAAAGACGAAAACGGAGAAGGGCAGAGTAATTTGGATAGTGTTCTTGATGAAGATGGAGAAGACAGTGGTGTTGAGGGCTTGCAGTTTTAATCGTAATACCTATTTCATGCATTCTTGCGCGGAGATTTTTTTTTTAAGTTTTTATTTTTGAGATCCGATCAAACGATAGACATAAGGCTTCTCAGCGAAAAGAAGGAGAAATTCATTGAAGTTGGTATCATTCTTCTTCGGGGCCATGGATGATCGTTGACCGAGTTGTTCATGAACTTACCCAGAGAATAATTGCAGCTGACCCATGATTGATGTTTCGAATGGAGACGGCTGATTGCTCATAATGCTGCCAATTGATTGTCAAATCCCCATTGTCATCGCCCTCGCTGATGATCTACAGTATAAACTTCAAACCACTCCACAGAAACGGCTTGGGATGAACCAGGTCAGAAGAGCCAGTTTTTGCTACAAACCTTAATGGGAAGATCAGACGGTGCCA
This sequence comes from Phaeoacremonium minimum UCRPA7, assembly GCF_000392275.1. Classification (NCBI taxonomy): domain Eukaryota; kingdom Fungi; phylum Ascomycota; class Sordariomycetes; order Togniniales; family Togniniaceae; genus Phaeoacremonium; species Phaeoacremonium minimum. The sequence continues at coordinate 4,615 of NW_006920965.1, forward strand.
CTTGTCTGGGGACGTTGGGACGAGAACAGGGACAAGGCACAGAGCAATCAATGCATCGTGCCGTGTGTTCTGGGTTAGGAAACTGTGTCTGCAGAGAGGAAAGACGCTCCTTGTGTCGATGATGTTTGATTGTCCAACTAGTCGGGATAGCTTTGGCCATGTGACCTATGATGGTAGGTTGTGCAGATCTAACCTATCAAGTGAAGGTCGCGTTTTCACTAAGAGGCAGACGTGTCAGTGAATAGGTGTAAAAGCAACCAATATAGCTGCATTGCCAATCTTGGACATTGGCAAGAGGGTCGCGGCCAAGATGGGATCGCAGACATCCGATGTTGGGTGCTTTGTGGTTTGAAGAGGCTGTGTATTCAAAGCAGAAATGTCTTCAATCGTGGCTGGGATGGATTTCAGCATGATGGTGACCAAACTGATGGGAAATCCGGTTCGTGTCGCAGAGATGGCCGTCACGGACCTTATAGTGAGCCCTTGTGTCATGCGTTTTCTGGCCCGTAAGATGGCACGGAAACAGTCTGCCTCAATGATCGCATTGGATCGCTGGACAATTCCTGGATTTCTTTCTTTCTTCGAACAAACCTCGTGGGCGGGCTGGACTTTGCAGACAGAAATGGGGTAGGGTTGTTTCGAGAGCGGGACAACGAGAGCGGGACAACGAGAGCAGGAGGCAAAGCTACAGCTATGCGGGATGGGTCTTAAAAGGACAGATCAGATCAGAATAGCCTTCGAATGATGCCACCATGGCGAAAAATGCACTGATCTTTGAATATAGATGAGAAATGTGAACAGTCAGAGGCAGTAGGATGATACTGATTTTGCATGCCAACGCTCGAATTCAGACGGGTGGGCTTCTGTGACGGCAAAGCCGTCGGGTCGAACATCAGAGTGGCTCTGCACTTCCTTAAGCCTACACATTTTACAATCAATCAAGTGTCGCGGCTTCCGAGCGGAGGATGCGGTTCCTGGAGAGTGTTATTCCACTCGTCTGAGAAATGCACGCGCTGTGCAGCAAATTTCCCTCAAGAAATGTCCGTAGTGCGGCACCCAGGCCGAGGCCAGCGTTCCTTGGCGGAAAAACCACGACAGCTTCACAAGAAAACAAAGACAAGAAAAGTCAAAGCTAGGCTAGTCCAAAGTTGAAGCCATCCGGCCGAGATTGAGGCAAGATCTCCGGGTCGCCCCAGCGCGGCAGGGTTCAAACAGGGCGAGTGTCGGAGGCGTCTCAGGACCCCTGATGAGGCTGTTTGAGCTACCAGAAAAGTCAAGCGACGCCAATTTTGCGGCCGGTGACTGGCTGGATGCCGCTAGGAGCCCACGAGGAGACCCTCTTTGCAGTCGAAGCGAGTCCTTCCCGAACAAGCCCTAAAAGATGCTTACTCAAAGCGTGTTGAGAGTCAATTGACAAGTCTGCCGAAGGACGAGGCCAAGGGCTTAAGGTTATTCAGACAGTGATTCGTTCAATTCACCTTGCTTGGCATACAGTCCCGCGCGAAATCGTGCCGTCTCGCCTGAAATTGACAGGCTCTCAACTCTATCGTGTGGTTGACTATGTATGGAGACCATAAACGCGGCACGGCATCTTCAAGCATCGACATAGATGATCCTGTTTTTGTCCAGAAACGCGGTAATTGTGGAATCTCTGTCGCTCATTCAGAAGTTTAAATTCAGGGTAGTAAATGATGGCTATTTGGCCCACCAACCCGGGTCATTCGGGCAATGTTTCCAAGCGGAAACATGATCGCTTTCGCTCTTCAGAAAAGATCTGGACGCCTGCCCAAATTCACTAGTAATTAGTAGGGCACAGACTCTCGCCAACAAAACTCAACTTCGCCTATGAAGAGAGTGGATGCTTAGAAACAATCGCAACACAATTCTTGGGCACTACACGACATCGCACGAATACGATGTAGGAGGCTCCATACGGTAGTCCCAGTTGCCAAGGGCATCATGGAACGAGACCCGAAGAAAGCTGGCGCTAAATGACGTCCACCAACCGCTGCATCGTGTTCGGCCTGCGGGGACGTCCAGGACAGCAAGACCCATCACCAACCGAGATTGCCTCACAAGAAGCCTCTCGGTCTGTCAGATCTCCATCTCCTTGGTGGCTCCTGGATTCCTTCTTCTTCTCCGATACCAGGGCTACTTAACCCAACTGTCGCAAGATGAGGCACCTGGGCAAGGGTCTAGGCCGAGAGCGTATCCCCCCTTGTGCCTGACCCACAACCGAGCGCCCCTTCGGTTGGCTTGCCGAGGGGGGCGTCATTCGAATCAGACGACACTTCAGTATCCAGACCGCATGGATCTGGAAGAACATGGCTTTCTCCCCTGGTGGGATTCCAGGTGCAAATCGAGTGATGCAGCCCACTGTCCCACCAAGCTCACATCGGACGAAGGCCGTCTCCATACCATGTCCTGGTAAGAGCATACGGACCCCAGGCGTATGCATGCACACACACACACCAGGCTTGCCCATGGTCTCAGGCTTCATGCCGCACCATCTCATTTCCAATGCATCAGTATGATCGCCATGAGGAGAGGGAGCACACATACCCCCGCAAGGTTCATCGAGACCCCTGTCGTCTCTCATCATGGCCCGTCGCCCATCACTGCGGCTCATCATCCTCGGCCTCAGCTGTATATAACGGTTTACCCGTCCACACAGATCTGACGTTCCATTTTCTATTCTTCTCCATCAAGCTTTCAAACTCTCCTTCGTGGTTTCATTCTTTACAGTTCTGTGAACTTTTCGTTCTCGACGCTCTTTCGGCTGTCCGCTCTTTCGACTTCACTTCATTGCCAATATACCTTCTCTCGCCGCTAGCTCGGTTTTATAAACGATTCTTGCTCGCTTGATCTTAACAAAATCTTCCACGAAGACCGCTCGAAATCTTGTCAAGATGTCCAAGGCATTCCTCCTCTCCGCCCTCATTGCCTACGCTGAGGCCCGTTTCGGCCAGGAGCAGACCCCGGTCCAGTTCATCACCGCCCTGAGCAACTTCGGCAACCCGGGTGAGGCCGCCACTCTGGCTGGTGGTGTTCCCGGTGTCCTCCTCGCCGCTGCTGATCCATGTGCCAAGGTAAGCTATACTACCCTTCAAGTGGTTCTTCACACAGTTGCTAATAAACTCCCTTAGCTCGAGCTTGCTGACAAGATCGTCACCACTCTCGGCACTGACCCTGCGGTCATCTCTGGCGCGATCCAGCTGGTTGCCGCCGAGCAGAACTTCAACCCTTTTGTTGTCTCTGTTCCCAACATCTGCGGAGATGCCAGCCTTCCTGCCACCGCTGAGCTCCGTGGTGTTGTTCCCCTGATCGACCCGGCCGTCGTGGGCTCCGATCTCGAGAACGCCAACTCGGCCGCCTCAGTCACCACCCCCTTTGATGCCACCGGCAAGTCTGTTGCCGACGTCATGATTGACCAAGGCTTCAGCAACTTCACCGTCAACGGAGCTGCCGCCAACGCTGGTAGCGGCACGGGCGGTGACGACAGCGCTGCTACCACATCCGCAGCTGCTGTGGCAACCACCAGCGCGGCCGCCGTTTCATGCGGCGGCGCCGTCATCACCACCACAGTCCTCGCAGACGCCTCAGCCACTGCTGATGTCTCTTCCACCGTTGCCGAGGTCGCTACCACCACCGCCGCCGAGGCCGCCGCGACCTCCGCTGCCGCTGACACCGGCGCCAGCGGCGGTGCCAACCCGGGCGCGACCACCTCTCTCGACGGCGTCGACTTCGGCCTGTGCGACCCGCAGATGGACTTCCAGTTCGGCCGCACCGGACGCAAGGCCGACGAGGGCACCTTCCTGCCCATTGACGAGCTCGTCGCCAAGGGCCAGCAGGACGCCCTGAACCCCAACATCATCACCAACCGCATCTGCGACCAGCTGACCAACGTCTGCGAGGCCAACCAGGCCGCCAAGGACGTCTGCCAGACGGCCAAGGCGCTCGTCGCCTCGCTCGGCACCAAGGACGCCAGCACGGCTGCGGCGTTCAACCAGGCTCTGGGCTTCTAAGCCTCCTCAAGCTGCTTAGCTGCCTAGAGGACGGATGGTGGGAGCGTGGGGAAGCAGATGTGACGCTGTCATGTATGAAGTAGCTTCATGTGATGCAGATATATTCAACATGCGGTATCGCGGAAGACTTGTGTGTGTGTGTGTGTGTGTTGCTTTTTGAAATGGGAAACGTGATGTGTAACGATATCCATCATCCGCCGGAGTTGGTCTGACTTTCTGCTGGGTTTCACAATGGGGCCATGTGCGCGATGGTGTACATAGAGAATTCAAGGTCTCGCCTCGAGCAAAATGGACAAAATGCAAGCTCCATTACATGATTGTGACTTTTATCTGGTTGTGCCTTCATACTTTAAGTGAATGCTCGTAAGTGAATTCCTCGGCTGCACACACTACCCCGAAGTTAATTCATTTTAAACGATGCCAACCATGTCCTCAATATCAAGAAGACATCTATCAGCACTTCCATTGATCGCAGCCATTATTCTGCTCCTAAGGCCTGAGCAGCACTACGCAGGATCACATAAGACGAAATAACGGGGGGAGAATATGGTAGGATACCAATAAGCATACATTAACAGGAAACTAAGCTAACATAGATGCCTAAGTTGCAGGGCCAATGGTAAGGATCAACCGCACCAAGGCCATAATCTCAAGTAACAGAACTCTTTCATGCGAGACGCCGATTCGTTTTCGACACCGTTAGGTGCCGTGTAAGTCATAAGTCGTAGAACAGAAGCGTCCATTGGTATCCGTATCGTCCATCCAACATCTCGGCGCACGGCCATACCAGTCCCAGTCCAATCCGACCCAATCCAAATCCATCCCAAGATTGCACATTATCTTAATTTTGTCACAAGATGCTCGCCCAGTGTCGAGCTACTCGCACACATCCCACCTTAGACGTAGACGCGGTGATGCGAGTGCGAGCTCCGACGGCTCCGGCTGCCGGAGTGGCGGTGTCCGTGGCGGTGGTAGTGTGTCTCGCGGACGTAGCGGCGGTCCTTTGCGACGCGGTCGCCGTGGAACCAGGCGAGGATGGCGGTGAAGAAGAAGAAGATGCAGTTCATGATGCCAAAGGCGAAGCAGGCCTTGAGCATGGCGCAGGTCTTGTCGACGTGGACGCCGAGCGAGTTGCCGTACACGGACCCGAAGATGCCGAAGCTGACGTCCCACTTGTCGCCGCGCGTGATGTGCGTGCAGTCGGCGTTGCTGATGAAGCGCAGGTAGTAGACGGCGGCGATGAAGGCGCCGACGAAGAGCAGGTCCACGATGGACACGAACAGGGCATTGGCGCTGCTCCTGTGGTACATGAACAGCGTCGCCAGCGCCCACGCCAGCGCCAACACCGACACAATGAATAATATCAATATATAATTCGGCGTCAAGAGATTGTTCTGGACCCAGCCGTGTACAAAGTACGCCAGCATGCCCATTGTGGGGATCTGTGAGACACCCCGAGTCAGCAATTTGTTGTCTTGTCGTCGTCGAACGAATTGGGCATCGCGGGCTGAGAGCGCCGGACGCAGCGGAATAGACTTACCAAGGTAAGGATCTCCATAAATCGCCAGAAGACGAACATGACTGTGAAAAGGACCGCCATTGTGAGACGATTGCTGGCTCCCGCTGATTATCTTGGTGACCTGATAGAAACAATGCTGGAGAGAAGCAGGCGGGGACGGAGTTGGGCGTTTGGATCAAACGGTTGGATGGGATGCGACGAACAGTATTCCAAGATGAGAGGAAAGCTGCGAGCAGGAGGAATAGGGTGATGCTATATAGGTAGCCGATGCGCTGCGTTGCGAAGGACTTGGATCTTAGACGACACCGGATTGGGCAGGGATCATTCCCAGTTTCGACGGGAAGTGGAGGGGGAGGGGGAGGGGGGGTGGTGGTGGTGGAAAGGTTGTGGTGAGAACGT
>NW_006920966.1:0-1212 GCF_000392275.1 Phaeoacremonium minimum UCRPA7
AGAGAAAAATCGAAAAAAAAAAATTAAAAAATTAAAAAATCCGTCCAAGGCGCCGGCCCCCCGCCCGTGTCGCCGACGGGGGTCACCGGGGATGGCTCTAGATATAACAAGGATCAATAGCAAGTACCTGTAGATGTTGGAGTCTATAGACACCACCTTACGTGGAGCCTACAAAACCTCATTCTTAACCAAGTACTATAGTACTAGTTAGGAATAGAGGCCCCCAAACATCCCCAGATACCCACAAAGCCCCTATGATACCTCAATACTACGGATACACTTACTGAAACTCTTATCGTATTCATACTAAAGCATTAATAACCTAAATATATTCAACTCTTCACATCTCTTCGTTTCTATCTTCCTCACCTCACCTCAATATACTGTATATCATCAACCTATACGATGATACTTTTATTTCTCGTCCTCTATATACCCATCGACTCCTTTTGTATAGGCTCTGCTCCCACAATTGATTCCACTAAATAAAATTAATTTCCGAGAAATTGCTCTCCATACCTACCACCTCTAGGTAAGTATATCTTGGGCTCACCGGGGATGAAATATGAGATGGCCAACTCTCAGAATTATTTAGTGGGCTCACCGGGAGCAACAATTAATCGCATTTCAAACATGCTGTCCACTCATTGCAAGGTGACCTGGGCTCACCGGGGACGGATTCTGCACATTGAAATTACAGCCTGCTCACCGGTAGTAGTGTACTCGCACAAACTATATGGGGGTTAACTAGTCACCTATACGGCTTTAGACCAAGGGCTCACCGGGGGCATTCCTAGGACACTCCGAGGGCGTTCCTAGGGACTACAGTCGAACCAAGGTAAAGCGTATCTGGCCCCCCGGGTTAGGGTTAGGGTCCCCATCGAGGATCAGGATCTCGACGTGCCCTTGGGTCACTCATAGCCCAACTACTTCTTAGATGCAAATATTTCTTATACCTCACCGGGCCCATGATTTGGTCAGAGAAGAAAACTAATCAACATATGATATATGTACAACATATATGTAATGTGATTAGTTGCTCCCGGTGAGCTTATATTTCGCACATGAACATGACCGATTCCTTTAATAAGAAATCGGTCACTTCACTAAAATCCCTTCAGAAGCCTGTGGACAAGCTAAAAATGGGAGATTATAAATCAAATCTAGGCTATGGACGGCTTACCCTCAGTAGATCGTAACAACAAGGCTACT
>NW_006920967.1:0-2500 GCF_000392275.1 Phaeoacremonium minimum UCRPA7
TGACGCTGAACAGCCGAACCCTGCGGGGATGGGTCTCCTCTTGGGGCGCATAGGTGGCACCTTAGGGTCTGACGACCCCTCCGTGCCTGCCGACCGCGCCCTGGGGAATTCAGAAGGGGTGAGCGGAAGCCTTCTGCGGCGGGCCAGGGCGAACGCCTAGGCGCGCTGCAGCGGGTGCGTTCCACTGTTCTCAGTGGCTCGCGACACCGGTAGCTAATAACTCTTCCGCCCTGAAACACGGGCGGTTGGCCGAACCCCGGCGCACGATAGTTACCTGGTTGATTCTGCCAGTAGTCATATGCTTGTCTCAAAGATTAAGCCATGCAAGTCTAAGTTTAAGCACCTAAACGGCGAAACTGCGAATGGCTCATTAAATCAGTTATCGTTTATTTGATAGTACCTACTACATGGATAACCGTGGTAATTCTAGAGCTAATACATGCTAAAAATCCCGACTTCGGAAGGGATGTATTTATTAGATTAAAAACCAATGCCCTTCGGGGCTCCCTGGTGATTCATAATAACTTCTCGAATCGCATGGCCTTGCGCTGGCGATGGTTCATTCAAATTTCTGCCCTATCAACTTTCGACGGCTGGGTCTTGGCCAGCCATGGTGACAACGGGTAACGGAGGGTTAGGGCTCGACCCCGGAGAAGGAGCCTGAGAAACGGCTACTACATCCAAGGAAGGCAGCAGGCGCGCAAATTACCCAATCCCGATACGGGGAGGTAGTGACAATAAATACTGATACAGGGCTCTTTTGGGTCTTGTAATTGGAATGAGTACAATTTAAATCCCTTAACGAGGAACAATTGGAGGGCAAGTCTGGTGCCAGCAGCCGCGGTAATTCCAGCTCCAATAGCGTATATTAAAGTTGTTGCAGTTAAAAAGCTCGTAGTTGAACCTTGGGCCTGGCTGGCCGGTCCGCCTCACCGCGTGCACTGGTCCGGCCGGGCCTTTCCCTCTGGGGAGCCGCATGCCCTTCACTGGGTGTGTCGGGGAACCAGGACTTTTACTGTGAAAAAATTAGAGTGTTCAAAGCAGGCCTATGCTCGAATACATTAGCATGGAATAATAGAATAGGACGTGCGGTTCTATTTTGTTGGTTTCTAGGACCGCCGTAATGATTAATAGGGACAGTCGGGGGCATCAGTATTCAATTGTCAGAGGTGAAATTCTTGGATTTATTGAAGACTAACTACTGCGAAAGCATTTGCCAAGGATGTTTTCATTAATCAGGAACGAAAGTTAGGGGATCGAAGACGATCAGATACCGTCGTAGTCTTAACCATAAACTATGCCGACTAGGGATCGGGCGGTGTTATTTTTTGACCCGCTCGGCACCTTACACGAAAGTAAAGTTTTTGGGTTCTGGGGGGAGTATGGTCGCAAGGCTGAAACTTAAAGAAATTGACGGAAGGGCACCACCAGGGGTGGAGCCTGCGGCTTAATTTGACTCAACACGGGGAAACTCACCAGGTCCAGACACAATTAGGATTGACAGATTGAGAGCTCTTTCTTGATTTTGTGGGTGGTGGTGCATGGCCGTTCTTAGTTGGTGGAGTGATTTGTCTGCTTAATTGCGATAACGAACGAGACCTTAACCTGCTAAATAGCCCGTATTGCTTTGGCAGTACGCCGGCTTCTTAGAGGGACTATCGGCTCAAGCCGATGGAAGTTTGAGGCAATAACAGGTCTGTGATGCCCTTAGATGTTCTGGGCCGCACGCGCGCTACACTGACACAGCCAGCGAGTACTCCCTTGGCCGGAAGGCCCGGGTAATCTTGTTAAACTGTGTCGTGCTGGGGATAGAGCATTGCAATTATTGCTCTTCAACGAGGAATCCCTAGTAAGCGCAAGTCATCAGCTTGCGTTGATTACGTCCCTGCCCTTTGTACACACCGCCCGTCGCTACTACCGATTGAATGGCTCAGTGAGGCTTTCGGACTGGCCCAGAGAGGTCGGCAACGACCACTCAGGGCCGGAAAGTTATCCAAACTCGGTCATTTAGAGGAAGTAAAAGTCGTAACAAGGTCTCCGTTGGTGAACCAGCGGAGGGATCATTATCGAGTTTCGTACTCCAAACCCTTTGTGAACATACCTGTTTTCGTTGCTTCGGCAGGTCGGGGGCCAACCCCGCCCGCCGCCGGACTCCCCCTCGCGGGGCTGCGCCGGCGGGCCTGCCGGAGGGCACAGACTCTGTATTCAAAAACGTACCTCTCTGAGTTATCTTTACAAATAAGTAAAAACTTTCAACAACGGATCTCTTGGTTCTGGCATCGATGAAGAACGCAGCGAAATGCGATAAGTAATGTGAATTGCAGAATTCAGTGAATCATCGAATCTTTGAACGCACATTGCGCCCGCTAGTATTCTGGCGGGCATGCCTGTCCGAGCGTCATTTCAACCCTCAGGCCCTGGTTGCCTGGTGTTGGGGCGCCGCGTCCCCTCAGCGGGCGCGGGCCCCGAAAGTCAGTGGCGGGCTCGCCAGGACTCCGAG
>NW_006920967.1:7500-65778 GCF_000392275.1 Phaeoacremonium minimum UCRPA7
CCTGGAAAGGCGCTGTGGAGTCACCTCCTCAGCGCCGCCGGATGGGCTCTGTGGGTTGCTGGCAGATTGCTAGACCTACGCACTGAGCATCTGGAGATACCGCCCTGCCGGGTGACGCTGAACAGCCGAACCCTNNTCAATGTAGCACAATAGTAGGCTTTATAAGGGGCACTCTCTTATACATTTGGGCGCTGATTAAGCCTTGGCAAAGCAGCCTGGAGAAAATGAGCTTGATTGAGCCATAGATAGGAGGATCTAGATGGAAGAGAGGCTGTAGTTTAGAGGCTGCTATGGTGGATGTAAACTTAAAGATCTACTGTCCTGAAAATAGGTAAGTAAGTTCTGAACTATGGAGTCTGATCAGTAGGAAGAGGAGGTTACGAATTAATAAGAGGGAGTTAAGAGCTTTGAGAACTGCTTTTCTTTCCTTTCTTCTCCTTTAGTTGAACTATTCTCGTTATTGAGACTATAGCTAGCTGAATAGACTACCTATCTGGTCCGTTACATTGACATTACTATCTAGCATGAAAAATGGTTGATTAGACTTGCTAAACTATCTTTTAAGCTCCTTGAATATTCTGTCTCCATGCATTTTCTTTTGCTCAACAAGACTGAAACAATAACAATGCTTTCTCGATCGCAAGCTTACCTCTTGTTCGCGGTCGAGCTCGAATTTCTTTAACTCCTTCTTAAATGTCTTTTTTCGATCTTTCATCTTCTTAATCTCTTCCTCTAAGTCCTGTACTTGAGCTAAGAGCTCCGCTTCGGTTGCGCGGTATGCGTTCTTCATCAGCTTCTCCATCTCATTGTGCGCAAAATGTACGACCTTGCGGGCTCCATCTCCGATCAGAATTCCACAGTCATCGGCAACATAGGCACCAATTATGGCTTCAACTGTTCTAGCGTAGAGTCCACTAGACTTGAAATCCGTTCGGGTCGTGTCGTGAATGGCCAGGGCCATGATGAAGTTTGCGACAATTCGATCATCTGGAGGCTGGGGCGAAAGAATCTTTTCCTCTCCTCCTGTCGGTCTCGTGGACATCCAAGGGAAAAACGTGACGTTCTGTTTCTTTACAGGTACGAGGATATCCGGCGTTGGGAAGTCCTCCGTTGGCTTGGGCATGGCGAAAAGACAGAGAACGAACTCTTCGTCTGAATCGTGGGGATTGTGTTGTATTCTTCCAATGACGTAAGTACCCTTAGACTTTCCTATTCTGATGCTGTCCTCTATGAAACGCATTCTCTTCAAATAGCGGTAGTACTTGCTCGCGACGATGATCTTGTTGTCGACAATGACTTGACGTTTCTTGACACATCTCCCCTTTCCCTGTTGCTGCCACTGACGTTTTGGCTAAAGCACAATTAGTCGAGCTCATAACTTTGGATTTGGATTGTCTCAGACCGGCATGATGGGTAGAGCCTACCACCACTAGATCGAATGTGCCTAGGCTAAGCAGCGTCCGAGGTCAAACTACAAGATACCAAGGCGCGCGGCGCGGCTTCCTGTGATGCGTAAAACTAGCCTACAAGCAATCTGTAGAGCTGCTTGAAATGTTGCAATGTAGACGCCGTTGGGGAGCAAACTCCGTCACTGGTTGACACAGAGGCGGTTGACGGTGTCTAGAGGCGAAGTGTACAGGCTAGAATAAGGGTCGATGATTGAGGGTAGTAGTCTTGATTTTTGAACTGGCGACTGAGCTCTTTTAAGTGCCATTAGATATATTCAATGCTTGATGAGTGATTTGAGAGGACGCGTGCTCGACGCGAGCTGCACCTGTTCGTCCAGTCTTGTGACCTAGCTAGATTAATTTGATCCCTGTCCGTCAAGTCAATCAGTACCTTCCAACAACACAATTTGCCCTCCGAGTCGGGGTGACCCGCTGCCTCTAGATCCAAGGGGTTTTCAGATAATAGAAAGTCAGTGTCCGAGAAATGAATGCGGTCTATACTCTGAGGCGCTAATTACGCCCTGACGCAAGCTCCAAGCCCCTAAGATGCATAGGCATTTCCATGAAAATGACCACGATATTCAGTGACCCCTACTGCAATTCTAACGATAGCTACGATGCTCATACTAGTTCTTAATGACTTGAGATTTGTAAGGCTAATCTGCAGATGGCAACAGCTCGTCAGGTTTGGGACGTGACTACAACATCGATAATTCGATTGTCTGAACGACTGATTTGTTTGACTTCGCTGGACTCAGCCCGTACTTTAACGGATGGAGAAAAGGGGTATCTGCTGAGGGGATAGGTGGTCTGTGTGAGTGGTGATCATTGGGCAGAGTGCTGCAAACGCAGCATTGACTGAATGAACGAGGCGAAGCGAAAAGGGGGGAAAAGCACACGAACCGGCTGTCCAGACTCGCCTTTCTGTTTCTGGAACTCGGCTTGCCTTCCTTGCATTTTCATGTCAGGAACTCTCAACTGAGGCAAGCGCGAATGCAGAGGCGGAAACTCCAATATGTCAGGGGAAAAAGGAGAGGGTCGCAACCGCAATTGGTGCATTGTAACTACGGTTGGGACAGTACTAATTGCTGTTGGGACAGAGTCTGTCTCGGATGGGCCTTCCGCCGCCTAATAGCCCCAACTCGGATAGTAGGGACATTTCTCACATTGAAAGCAGGTGCCGCCGTGTGGCCTGTGACGTAGTATCGTTTATTCTTCTCAAGGAGGCGAGATCCTAGTACTATGTTGAGTTTAGTCAATTGAGCCTAAGGAGCCGGGACTATGCACGTATAAATATGCTCGTGCTGTATTGTGTGAGCGGCGCGTAGAAAACAACTGTGTGAGTAGGTTGAATATTCCTTGATGTATCAGTGCATATCAAAGAAAGTTGCTTGTTTGTGACTTTGCATTCTTTACAGTTCTTATACGCTCGCACATTAATCGCGATCACTAAGTGACCGAATGTGCATAGACCAAGAGGCAATATCGGAAGGGCAGTTAGCTTAGTAAAGCTGTCTGATAATGCATCGTCATTGTCATACATTGTCATAATAAAAGAGCTCAATTGCATCTGGATGTGGAGGTAAGTAGACCTCTGTCTCGACATTCAGGGAATGTGACCTTAATGCCGGCCAGGACGCACGTTGCACTATCGCTACCTTGTACACCATGCCAACTCTGAGATTGCTTCCAGATCCACTCGCTTCAAGAGAGTCAGCAACTTCCCTGTTCAAGACAGGGAACACGTTGAAACTCGCGTCTTGCGCCCTTGTTCGAAGATCAGCAACTTAATCCACTACGCCTGCTGGAAGAACGGCAATGTAATCTAACGGCGCCGCCTCAATTCCATCTGGTGTACCCACAATCTTCAGCACATCGCCCTTGGTGATTTCAATCCTAGGAAACGTAATGCGGGTGGCAGAATGGCCATCGAGTCGTGTCGACGTCGCGTGGCCCAGTCTGTCTTCGTTTGTGCCTCGCCATCCTCCCACCGACACGTCGTTCAGAAACACCTCCCAATGAGCTCTTCCTCCAGCAAGATCGAAATAATTCACAGCAACATCATACTTTCCAGACGGGAAAGATAATGCCGTCGTTGCGGTTCCCAACGTATCGTTACGGGTCGTAATGATGGCAAAGTAGTCGCTGGCCGTCTCGAACGGGGTGACGGCCACGACTTTGTAACCATCCAACAACATATCCTCTGCTTCCACGCGCCAAGGATGATATCCAACTCTTGCTAATGCATCCGAGATACCACTCTTGTTGTGATAGAACTCGTTGATTGCATCTCGCCAAACGATGGAATGTCCAGCTTGGAACTTGATCCGGAACAAGGTCTCCTCGAACCTCTCTCTGTCAATTTTGCCGTCAAGGCCCTCCCACAACTTCACAAACGTCTGCGCCGTCTCTGCACCCGCGTAGTGCGCGTCATAGAAGTGCTGGATTACAGTCTTGCCGGAATTGAGCAGCTGTGTATAATTTACGTGGTGGAACCAGAGCAGCAGATTATCAGGCGTGGTATTGATTTCCTCGTACATCGAGGCCACCTCGGCGGGGTACTGACCAGAGAATCCGGTCCCATTCTTGACAGTACGATCCATTCCGATACTAAAAGCATCTGCCCGTGTCCACTGGCCCCATCCATTGTCGTCTTGTGACGCCGGATTTGGGCCAAAATGGTTCCCCGTTATGTCTGTCAACGTCTGGATGCCGAGATTACCGGTATAGTTCTCGTATGCTGGCCATGATTCCATACTCAACTTCGTGATGGTGTCAATGAGAATTGGATCTGAGCCGAACGTCAATCGGACCCAATCATGCAGCATGTTTATCGATTCATCACTTGGATTCCAGGCCAATCGCCCATATGCATACAGATTCGACATGGCTAAGTGGCTGCCGAGCCAACTCGTGTTAGTGCCTACGTTTACAACCGCAGCATATCCTGTGAGCGACCTGTTGAAGACAGTACCACCGACAATGTCTTTGACGAACGATTGCTTGCCATCGACACGCATATCAAAATCAAGAATGGTTTTCCAAAGTGGCGCAAGATAGAGCACATGGCATTGCTGACCGAGGTACTCTTGCGTGACCTGAAGCTCAATGGCACTACCGGTCTGTCTCAAGTGAGAGAACAGAGGCGATGCCGGCTCTCTGACTTGGAAGTCGATGGGTCCGTACTTGATCTGGACTACAACATTCGAATCGAAATCTCCATCAAGGTCCCGAAAGAAATCAACAGCAGCATTCGCGCGGTCGGCTTTCCAGTCGGACTCATTGATGGTATTGTCATATACAAAAGCCCTGAACATTACAACCCCACCATGAGGCAGCAATGTATTGGCGAATAGGTTTGCACCTTGGGCTAGTGTCCGATTGTAGGTCAATGGTCCCGGCTGGCCTTCTGAGTTCGCTTTTACGAGGTATCCAGCGAAATCGGGAACAGCTGAGTAGATGTTCTCTGTCACATTTGTCCAGAAAGAGATGACATCCTTGTCGAGAGGATCAAATGTACTGAGCCCACCAAGTACCTGTGGCGAGTCGAATCTCAAGGAGATCCCAATGCGTACACCGTATGGCCGCATAGAATCCGCGATTCTGCCCAACCCGGCCACATTCATAGGGTTGAGAAGAGTAGCATTTGCGTTGACATTGTTGACAATAATGCCATTGATGCGGACCGAGGCGAGTAAACGAGCATATTCAGCAACGCGGGTTAGATTCTGTTTGATGGTTCCGTTTTCGAAGAATATGGAAGGACCAGCGTATCCTCTTTCGATGCTTCCGTCCATGTTGTCCCACTGGTTGACCCATCTGATCGGCGCGTCCGGGCTAGTGGCATATGCAACCTCAGAGAAGTTCCCTTGTGCAAGCATCGACAAGTACTCGAAGGCGCCATATAACGCACCTCGCTCGTTCTGACCCAATATCTTAATGGAATCCCCTTTTGTGCTGAGCCAGAACCCATCCTCCGCCAGATCGGGCTCTTCGACAAGCTGGCCACCATCGGCAGTGTACGCCCCAATTGTTCCAACTGTGATCGTCGCTGCGGACTTGCACCGTTTGCTGGCCACCCTGGTGGCCTTGCCGAGAATCCTCTCAATTCCTGTCTTGAGCTCTTGACCAGCCACGTACACCGGACTGGTTTTGGTTGTGTTAAGGGCGATGATATAGGACGGAACCTTTTCGACATGAGCAGCGGCGTCAGAAAGTAGCGCGTATCGAAGCCAGCCGCTCAGGCCGTTTTCTGCGGCGGTAAGACCGAGTGAGACGAGAAACAGGAGATGGTGGCGCATTATCAATGGGTTACGTTCTGGGAGGAAAGAGCTTCCATGAGCCTCACTCCTAATTCGGATACATTGGATTCATTTATGCATTGTGACTGAATCCGGCAATTAGCAAAGTCTGCAATTACCAACTACATGTTGTATGCTCACGACCTGGTTCGACTTGTTCCGCTATGCAGACGATGCCACCTTGGACTGCACAATGACAATCCCCGCATACCTATCCACCCACTCACGATCTTGGTCACCGCACATGCCTTTAGCCTAAACGACAACCAGACATTGTCTCGGCTCAATGTAGTCATTGTGGACCCATCTCCACATTCAGCGACAAGCCCGACGACATCACCCCAACTTCCCCGCAGTTTTGGAGATCTCAACATCCGTCCATCATGGAGACAGACGGATATACGGAGAGAAGTCGGCCAACCGCCGGGGATACTCCTGGCAATTGATCATGGGGCGGTACAGCATTCCTCGCCATTCAGGGCCTGACACATGATCTAAGCTTCTATAGTGTTTATAACCTATTGAACTCTGAACGATCTTGGTCACGTAGTTGAACACGTTCACAAATATCATGCTTAAAACCTAACACACGAAAAAATCGCAGGCTCGCACAAGAGAGAGAGCTTTCTTGGTATATGTCAAGCTGCTGCCATAATAGTTGTCTTAGAGTGAAATATGTCTAAATACTATCTTTATAGCCACTGTGCCAAAGCATAACATACTGTAAACATATAAAGGTAGTTTTCCTTCTAGTTTTCTACCCTTTGTCTAAATCCGTGCGATTGACTGTCTCAGCTCCGACTTTAGCTCGTCGAATCTGGGAAATAAACTGTTTAGATTTAGTGCAATGTGATTGTAACAACAGATGTCGATTTGTTTAGTAAACACGATATTTGGGGTGGTGTGGTATGGAAGATGAGAAATGCAGTCAAGTTACATTTTTTTTCTGCAAATCGTCCCTGTGAACCGTATCTTGGGGTCATCTCGGAGTGGGTCCGATAACTCAGTCACATGCAATGTCAAAAAGCGACACGAAAAAGACGAAAAGGCGCTGAATGTAGGAGATAGGTGTTCATTCTGAGTGTCATAATAAGACGGAATCACGGTCTAGAGAATATCGATCCAAAGCAATGGCGAATAATCTAGACCTCGACCTTTCAGTTTGTTGCATGTATTTCTCCACAGTCTCTTCCTATCTGGGGGCTTGTAAATATTTTCTGACCCTCGGGGCTATGCTGAGCCAGATCTTAAGCATCACCCAGTCCCGGTTGAAATTGTGCTCTCGTAATCACCCTGATAGACGGGCATATCGAAATTTTCTCTCAATGAATCAAGATATAGCATTGATAATAGGCGATGTCGTACAAATCCAATTCACCCTCTGTGAAGCGAGTATAAGCAACAGAGGCTCGAGAGAAGCGTGTCTTCAATGCAACTTGGATTTAATTCAGCCTGCTAGCTCAGAGCTGTTGACAGGAATTTACTGTAAGTTCTTTAAACTACCAGAGGATAGCGGATCTTCTGAGAAGGCTTTGAAAAATGACAATAAGCTGTTGCTCGAAGTCCTCTCAAGTGTTATCGTCTCTTAAAAAAGGAGCGAATGTTTTTCCCCAAGAGATGTACATCCGTGAAAATTAAGAGCTTTCCCAATAGATAATTCCGTTGTCTTGCGGATCATCATACTCTGGATCAGACTCGCCGACATCATCCCTCTTGAGGACGAGTCGTGATCGGAGATTGAATCAAGGGTTATCTGAACACCCCGTCCCTCTGAAAGCGACATGATGCAAACAATCTTCAGGACCTTGTCGCTTGTCTTGCCGTACCAGACTTGGCTTATCGTATTGTTCCTGTGCATCACCGGGAATATCGACAGTCGCCTTGATTCGATCGCCATGTGTACCACATTGACCGCCCGAGGTAGCGCGCAGCGCGAGAGATCCATCTGATACACTCTGAAATCCTGTGTTGTGGATTATGCTATCAGCCCGCCCCTGAAAGCTGAGGAAGTCGGTAATTTGAACTGACATGACGTCTATTCGCTTGCATATATTGTTGAATTTTTTATTTATGGCAATGTTCACCATATTGACGCGTTTGAGGTATTGGTCGATGCATTGATCCGAATATATCCTTGGTGCTGCGATATCTGTCCATTGCCCCGGGGGTCTAGGAATTCTCGAGGCCATGACCGCAGTAAGGGATAACGCGTCTCTTCTTTCCAGTCAATTCTTTCTTGGCCACTAGCGACAGCTTTTCGTGCACTGAAGGCTAGTTCGAACGTACGAGCTAGATTGGGGCGCTCCGTGGAAGGAGAGGCGTGAAGATGGTAATAGTGAGAGACGTCGATCAGGACTACCGATGGAGTGGGACCGCAAAGATGACCGAGTTGCGAGAAGACGGGCGTTGATGGATAGAGTCGATAGATGGAGCGAATTCTTGATTTCGAGTGACCAAGCTTGACGAAAATCTTGGGTTTGCGTTTGCAACGCGCTCTCCCAGAAGTTGGAAAGTTCGAAAGAACTTTATCTGTGACGGAAGTATCCTTTTTGGTCTGATGTGGCCAGCACTCAAAATTTTCACGACAACTCATGAAATTCACTCAGCCGTTGTTGTGTATGAAGTCTGCCCAGCATAAAAAACCACCTCTTGAAGTTGTTCAACGATTCAGAACTCTGGTGAATAAAACCTGTGGTATGAATGCCATTAACTCGCTGGTCCATGCGTGTCTGACAAAGACAAGTCTAATCATACCAAGAGATCCGTTATCACCAACACCAATATTCTATTCTGTGCTTTGTTAGTCATATTATAGAAATGAATAGGTGGTTAGTATGCTTATGACGACCTGACATCGAAACTGTCCGCTAAACAGGGCAAAGCCAATCCCGGCGGCCTGACTAGTCTATCTCCAAATGTTTTCTTTCTTTCTCTTATTCATTTTTGAAGACCGGCTAGTACAATCAAAACTTACTCGACTTAATTACATGTCAAACAATGCTGTCATTATTCATAATTAGGAGTGACGTCACTTGTTAAGCTCGATTCGGGTAGCCGCTGCGAAACGTAGCATCTTTCTCGCTGAATATAGTAGAGTAGCTTGTGGCCTAGCAGATATTCGTCAATAAGATCTCTGCTTGTATGTAAAAATTGTTATGCGGACAAAACTATGCCTAGGCACGACACTAGATGTTGCTCTGTTTATGGAATTGTCAAAGCAATTACAATACGATGTCTTCTCCCAACCCTTGGCTAGGGGCATGTGTTACTCCTCCATACTTCAAGCTTGTCTAAGCTTGCTTGACACACTCGATAACACCCAGTGAGCTCTGAGTCCCTTTGAAGACACCTGATATGCGCAACCCAGCCTCTGACGTCACCTCCTCCCAGCAGTCTAGATTTCGCTGTTTGCCTCCAAAACTCATCATTAACACTACATATTAGCCGTCAGCAATCGGTTCATAACCATACTGAAGGAGGATAGATTTTCTGCGCTCAAATGTATCGGGAGGAACAGTCTAGAGTTGGGCTTGATCAGAACGAGATCTAGAAGTTGCCTACTATCTACCACGGACGCCAATGCATTTGGCATATCATCTAGGATGTCCTCTTGAATCAGTAGCTTGCTGTCAGTGGCCATTGCGTCAGCCACGTGCTTTAAAATGTTGATAGTTGTTAAATCACTGTGATTGTGGAGGCAGCGTCGAATCCAGGAAATGAGTGCTCCTTAGACTCGTCAAAAGTGATGTCTCGGATTCATGAACATGAAGATACTATACCTTTTTGAGGCTGTTCCCTGTTGAAGTCAATCGCCATCTTCTGAACTTCCTTCAAGTCTGTTCGACCGGCTTCGGTTGTTACCGCCTGAATGACCTCGGGCAAATCTTGCAGCATACAGCGGTTCAAAGGCAGCCCGGGAAATTCTCGGTGAATGGCCAGAAGAGCATGGCCATTACCACCCCCGATGTCGACAAACAACACTCTTTCCGAATCTTCTTCTACTACCTTGTTAATTGCCCAGCTAAAGTCGTAGATTCCAGTGATCGGCACTAAAATATTTGGAGGCAGTGGTCAGCTTATGGGAAGGGGCAGAAAGAAGAATAGAAACCACCTCAAGAATGGCTTCCGCTTTCGAGAGATTGTGCTTCTTTATCCTTCAAACACGACTGTAGAATATGAAATGAATATTCGAGCTGACTTACTACTTTCCTCGAGGGGTCCCATGGCCTTGGTGAATCGCTCTCTTCGTGCATGGTCTCGCTTGAGTAGTTCGTAGTATGTAAGCTCTGGCATACCAGCTGCGAAGGTTACTGGCACATGGTCTTGTGTTTGTGGCTCTTTCCTTCCATACTTTTGAAAGTATTGTGGCAGTGTAGCATACGAAGCCATGGCATTGTCCCAACTAACGGACTTCAAAGTCAGTAAAGAAAGCGGTAGAATAGATAGATGAGAAAAGACTTGATTCATACGCCATCTGATAAGTGAAGCCAGCCATTTGATCCCTGGCAAATATACTGGACCTTGAAGTATGCGCAACGCGCCCAACTTCGATTTGCCGAAGAATACCGGCAGAAACGAGTACTGCTCCTATGCGAGCTACTCGGACGATTTGCTGGGTTAGAAGCGACAATGATTGTCCATTGAGACAAGAATGTTTGGGATTCCTCACCCAGCAGGGAGGCATCTGCGTTCACCATTGTAGCCAATTCTGCATAAGTGATGCCACTATCCTCATCAGTTGGGATACCATCAAACACGCCCCACTCCCAGAATATTCGGTTCGCCGTGATCACTGTGACTTGTGAAATGGCTTCCATGCCCATTCCTGCCGGGTCCTTGACAGCCGTGAGAATGGATGTTGCTGCCAACGCAATCTGTTGGCGGAGAAGCCTATCAGTAGCAGGATTACCGCCACTGCCGCCGCCAACCTCTACACTCCAAGCATTGACTGCGGCATTGAGCCGCTGCGTGGCGACTCTCAATTCCTCTAACTTCGTGGCGTTTCCCTTCATGGCGATGACCGAAATAAGCAATAAACCCGTAGTCCTGTCTGTTGACTGAAGGTTATCACACCTTGCTGTGACTGTCAGCGAAAGGAAACGGCCCCGCGAGTTGCGTGAAAGCGTGGAGATGAACGGAACGTACCGCTCAACTACCCGTCCTGCATGTATGCATTGCAAGCTAAACACTTCGGGACAACTCTCGTCTAGGCGAGCCAATAGTATAGAAGACGCCAAACACCCGCGTGATACACAGCAAGCAGCCAAATAGTCGCGTATTTTCAAGGATCGTGCTAAAACTCTGTTGCGTTAAGCCTCATGATAACGTAGAGTGACTAGGATCAAAGCCTCCTACTACTAGACATGTTAGCTGGATCAAAGATGCAGTGCTGAAATATCACAAAGCTACCAGCCACAGTAATGTCTATAGCCGCTAGCGTAATGCATTACAGTAGTGTCTCAAGCGAGCTCATTGATGAGCTTGGAGTGCAACTGTTAGTGAAGTCTTGCTTGTTATAGGCATGGCATGCGCGCGCTGCTGCGGCTGTGCTTGGGATTTCATGATCCGAAAGCAGCTGGATTCTGCGACCGCGCCAACGAAGTACAGCATATCATGTTCGCTCTTGTCGGCGCAACTGCTGTAATCGAAATGGAATTTGAGATCACCTTGGAAGATCGACGTTTACCTCGCGATGTCATGGCTATTTTTGACACTGGGTTGCTATGAAGTCATCTCACTGGTATCTTGTAGCTTGTGGTATAAATTGGTTCGCATCCGGCACATCAAGCCTAAAGTTCATAAGATTTCTAGTAACAATTTACTATTCTCTTTGCTCAAGATGAAGCTCGACCTCATTGTTAGAATTGTATCGACGCTAATAACCGTCGCGTTGGGAGCTTCTGCGAATGCCGCGTAAGTGTTCTTGCTCTGCTCTATCTTTGCAAGCGCGATGTTCAACATCGTGGGACTCACGTGATAACTTTCTGCCCCGATGCTGAAAGTGGGCAAGGGGGTCAGACCTGCTACGCATATCTGAATGAGCCTGTTGGTGGTTGCCGTGAGTACTCCTGTCATCCTCGCTTAACGTATAATAAAGTTTTGCTGATGAAAATTTTCCAGAAAACCTGCCAATCTCAATCAACAACAAGGCAAGCTCTATTGTTCACGGAGGCGGAGTGAGTTGCACCTACTATGAGTGAGTGGATATAGAGAAATGTTGGTGTATACAATTGCTGATATTCAGGTCAAGTGGTAATAGTTGCACGGGTTCGGCGTTCGCCACTGCCGCAACTTTGATCTTGAACCTGGAAAATGATAACTTGAACGACCGAATCAGTTCCTTTAAGTGCAGCTAAACATAGCCGATGGAGAAGACTTAGTATATTTTTAACAGATAAGTATAATAAATCATTCAAGGTGTATTTCTTCATGTTGAAGTTTGATGCGAAGTCTCGACTAACCCAACTTGACCGCTTCGTTTGGAGTAGATCGCCCGATATCGCATGATAAGAACTGGAACATGCTAATCAGCCCCTTACCGCCGATTCGTTGCACATGTGAGAGCCAAGATAGACTGCATGACTCACGCTGCAATAGTCTATCCAAAATCATCGAAAAATTGAACTTTTGCAACACTCTCCTTGTTGTTCATCCTGGTGTTTCTGCTTTGGATAACATCTGGTCTAATATGCCGACTCCGGATGTCCTGGTCACAGGTGCAGCTGGTCATCTAGGCTATGCGCTAATGCTGACATTGCCGTCATTGGGATACACACCGCTCGGGATCGACATTCTTCCCTGCGGGGCATCGAGCTTGGTCGGATCCATTGAAGACCGAACTTTTATCACCAAGATCTTTACCGACCACCCGACAATCAAACATGTGGTGCATACTGCCACGTTGCACAAGCCACACGTCGGCTCTCATACGAAAGAGGACTTCATCAAAACAAACATCACCGGCACACTGATTCTGCTTGAAGAAGCAGCAAATCTGGGACAACAGATTGAATCATTCGTCTTCATAAGCACCACCTCTGCCTTTGGCTCCGCCCTGAGTCCGAAAAGGGGAGAGCCTGCGGCATGGATCGATGAGTCTGTCGTCCCGAAGCCCAAGAACATCTACGGCGTGACGAAAATCGCTGCCGAAAACATGTGCTATCTCATCCACCGCCAGACGCAATTGCCGGTAATAGTCTTGCGGACTAGCCGATTCTTTCCTGAGCAGGACGACGATGAGGATCGCAGGAATTCGATGGGTGACGAGAATTTGAAGCTTTGCGAGCTTCTCTATCGAAGAGTCGACATTGCCGATGTTGTCAAATCATGCGTATGTGCCATGAAGAAGGGATTGGAACTTGGTTGGGGTCTGTATATCATTAGTGCGACAAGCCCACTTCCGAGGACAAGTGAGACTTTAAGAAACCTTGACTCTAACCCGAGCTCTGTTATCAAAACAGTCTCCCCTGGTAGCATAAAAGAATTTAGCAAAAGAGGATTCAGATATCCCGATAGGATCGATCGAGTATATGATTCTACTAAAGCTGTTGGAGAGTTAGGCTGGGAACCTGACTATACTTTCGAGAAATCAATCGAAAGACTATCTCAAGGAGCACAATGGCAGAGTTCTTTGACAGCACATGTTGGTATGAGAGGCTATCACACAGTCTCAACTGGCGTTTATACCATAAAATAAACCATATACGAAGTTCTATAGCAATGCCAATCAATGTAGTCTCGCTATCCTGGAAATAATGACTAAATCCCACTACGATAATTAAGACTGAGGAACTGAAATAGAGAGCTTAGCTCAGAATTTCGAGAAAAACAATTGGCTGACAATTGCGCAACGTTATCAAAGCCCGCGAGTGTTCGGGCAAATCGTGGGCAAGTCAGGTACTCGATCCTCGGACTCTGTAGCTCGGAAAAACCTACTCCAGGCCGGAATACTGGATAACCACGGCAGAAAGGTCGTCGGGCGCATTAACTGTAGACTTATGTAGTTCATAAAAAAGTATATTGGTTCCGTTTGATTGCTCGAGAGCGTGTGGTCTATGGAATGTGTCTTTGGGCATCCACAATCAATAGAGCCATACTGAGAGGCAAGAAACGCTGCGATTCGACACATTAAAGTCGGCGAGAGGCCAAAATGGCGACATCGCCGCCATCATTGGTGATTGTTCCAGGAATCTATGAAGGCACGGAGGTCTTTGGTCCCCTCATCGCCACCCTCCGCAATCTTGGATATCCTAAGATTTGGTTAGCAGGTCTTCGTTCCACCGGGACCGACTCTCACCGCAAGCCGGTCATCACAATGGATGATGACATTGAATCAATCGCAGGCGTGATAAATCGTGCCGTCCAAGATGCAGGACCCTCGGCTGTGACTCTCCTTCTACACTCGGCAGGCGGTTATCTCGGTAGCGCAGCTATGAGAGGACTCTCTTCAGCAGCGAGGAAAGCGGTGGGACTGGAGGGTGGTGTAACCAATATCATATTTCTATCCGCAGGAATCGCACCGGAAGGATTTAAGATTGGTCCTGCAGGGTTTATGGTGTTTAATGTTGGTATTCTGAATATTTTTGTCTTCGGATCTCGCACAAAAAGTCTCAGTCGCTGACCTGATGATACAATGCAGGAGGATGAGAGCAGACACAACTTCAAGGACCCGCAGGGTCTCTTCTTCAATGATTATCCTCTCGCAATGGCTGAGCCATGGATTCAGAAGATCAGGCATCAGCCTGGGAAGGAATGGGACTCTGTGATCACCTACTGCGGGTGGCGCGATGTGCCCAGTGTTTATATCATTCTCGAGGATGATCTCGCAATGGGTATTGAGCTGCAGGAGCGATGTGCCGAGAGAGCTGGGTCGACCGTGGTTCGACTTCCGACAGCTGGACACATGGCGCACATCACACGAACTGAAGATATTGCTAGAATCATCGCCAATGTGCTTGATAGCAAGGAGCTAAATGATTAGTATTGGTAGAACGTTTTGACATACTCTATAGCCTTTATATATCTTCTCATTGATATTGATATTGGAAGACTCGGAGTTCATACTCATGATGCTGAAGCCTGGGTACGCTGTGGCGATCATGTTTTTATTGGTCTCCTTGAAGACAAAGTAACCCCCTTAAAAACCCCTTGAAAGGCATACACCTCGTCTATTCCACAGTTTTCCACAGCGCGTCCAACTCGTCTATTCTAGCAAATACCGCGCCATTGTTTGACCCAGAGCCCATGGAGGAAGCTTGATTGAAGAGCTGCGCAGCTTCTGCTCCAGCCATTGTGGGATGGAAGCCAATTGACGAATTACCGTAGCTGGAGCTTGTCCCAGCAGCTCCAGCAACACTACTCCCAATGCTCATGATGAAAGAATTCTGATACATATTAAGTTGCTGCATGCTCTGGTTTCGTACCTGACCGCGTAAAGTGTTTGCTTCCGGCCACGTTTTAGCAAATATTTGCAATCTGTGTTGCATAAATGTATTGAATTCAGTCAGATCACCTTTCGTAACCGCCTCTTTCCACATTCCTCGTATGCGAGGGGACCAGAAATCGCACTTGAGGGGCATCTCCCAGGGAACTTGCTCGTTTCTATGTACGGGGAACGCCTGACTGTCGAGTTTGGTGCCCCGTACGAGTGCTGCCCAACATTCTGGGCAGCAGGCGTAGATGTCATTGCGATACCATACAAGACTGCGTGTTGGCTGGGCACGAGGGCATGGGGATGACATAGCTAGTTCGCGAGCCGCTTCCGTAAATCTCTTTGAATCCCCGGAGTCGATACCAGCATCTAGAAGATCGAAATATCTTGATGCACGAAGACTCAAGGGATTGAAGTCGCACGTACGCAGTTCTCCGTCTGCCACATACTTTCGACTGAATGCCGAAAACCGTTGTGGGAAGTCAGGTGCTTCGACGAATGCCGCAAAACATCCACCGCACTACATTGTTTTATGTGAGTCGTTGCCGTATAATGTAGTAAGGCAGCAGGAGAAAATGGCAGCGAAAATGAAGTTTGCTTACGATATCAAAATTGGCACAAGGAGGGTTAAGAGTCATCCAGCCAGCCCCTGGCCCCATACCTTCCATGACGCATTGCGGACCGCGAACCACGATTTGAGCAGCCCGATAGAAGACATTGAAGTCTTTTTTGATCAAGGCCCATGTGCAGGCGATTTTGATGGGTAGCACATCTCCAAGCCAGCATTTCAAAGTCTCGCCGGGTTTCATGTTGGGTTTCCCAACAGAGTAAACATAAGGTTCGAGGACCGATGCAGTCATATATTCATAATAGCATCGATCGCAGATCCAATGGGACTGTAGATCATTCGGTCGCATCTTATACCAATTGCGAGATGACGGGTCGACGGCTTCCCTGATAGGACAGTCTGTTGTCTGATTGGATTCGATGACAGCCGCAATGAAACTTTCAGCATCTCGCGCATTATTCACCGCTCGATGGCCTATTTTCCCACCAGTATCGCAATAGAAAATGGGTTCAGACGCTGGTTGCTTGACGGGCACCGTTTCGAATGCTGATGTGAAACCTCTTCCGACAACATAGTCTTCGTAGCAAGCTCCACAAACCCCAAAGTTCTCGATAGGTAAGCCAAGTTTTGGGTACCAATCAAAGTTATCGTTAGGCGTAACGATGCCACCGACTTTACAGTTGGGAATACGGCAGCGGTAGTTTAGCCAGTCTGCTAGAACGCTAAAGTCGTTGCTTTGAAGTGCTTGTGCCAACGCTCCGCGTGTTCTCGGTTTATCAAAATCACAGCTGCGTCCTATTTCTGATGCATCATACTCCCTATGGAAATGACCGGCGAATGGTGTTCGGCTTAAATGATCGACATAACACTTCGAACATATGTTGAACAATGGCGTTGAAGAAAGATGAAACCAGTTCTTCTCATACGTGATCTCTGAAACCCCTGGGCAACTGGGAAGGGGAGTGAATTGAGAATTCATAGTGGATGACCTTAAGGTAACCTCAAGTGATTTTGCAACACATCACACACAGGTAATTGGGAATATTGGCTAAATATTTCTCGTCATGAGGCTCTGAGCCTTATCAGCCGCACCGCGCTTGTGATGCCTCGACCATCTTGGCATTGGCTTAGCATTCAATAGTTCATTTTTTAGAGCTGTCATTCCCTTATCAGTCGCTGCACGTATGGCTTTCACAGCCTAGGCTCCCTCGGTCTGGCTGAACCATCGAACTCGAATGCACCTCGTCCTAACTTTCTTCGAAGATTGGCTAGCGCATCACGTTTCAGCATCATTTGAGCGGCTTCCGCGGTACTGATGAGGTGGTAGAGCTAGTTGTTTTCTGTCACTTTTCTGTGGTCAAGCAATGCGCGAGTGGCTTATACCGTCGCATTCAAATAGCAGGACTCCATCGCAAGGTAGTTAGAGCTGCCAGCGGCCTTTATGCTCCTCTTGATTCGGTAGTGTTAGGTTGCTTCTTTCTCTCAATATATTATCCTTCTTCTTTGCCATCGCGAACAGCTTATTCTGTGTCGTGGCAGTATCATGAATTCCGATTTCGTGATTTTCCGTTTCTCTCTGATGTGCCAACACACCACACACAGCGTGGCCGACGGTTGGTAGTGTTGTAGTGCTGAAGACTTCATCGCCGCCATCATAGAGACTAGAGACTAATTGCTCCTGTCTTTGATGTTCATAAAGCCTCTGGTGAGTCCCCGATCTAGAAACGCACCAGTGCAGGCAACCGTAGAGCTGAACCCATTCTTTTGGCCGTGCCGTCCTGCAGCGCCTTCTGGGTCGCAACCTTATTCTTGAAGACAGGCAGTGCTGCACAATTCGGGTTCGTCGTGTCAGAGCCAAGCTCCGAGGGGATGAAACGGCGCACGCCGGCGGCAGCCGATGCGCCGATTAGCAGGAGCTGGCGTTCAAGCGCCAGGGTCGCCATGGTAGATACGACTGCGTCTTGGCCACGAAGAGCAGAAATAAGTGACTCTCAGGAGTCGCAGTCAACACGACGGACTCGAACCGAAGGCGGAAACGTGTGGTTGCTGGCATGTCGACTCAGGACTGTGACCCCAAATAGATGTTTGACGAGCTGATCGAGTATGGCTGGGCCAAGGTTACTACTGGCCTTCATTTGTCCAAATTAGTCATAAGGAACAGTCGTTTGGCGTAGATGATGGAAGGCGGTGGAGCTTACACCTGCCAGAGCGACTCTTTTAATGGCACCCAGTGTGGACTCTTAACTTTTGAGGTCTCTGAGTAGTACTTCTGCGAGGAGAAACTTGAGGCAAAACAAATAGCGTAAAGGTCAATTGTGTTCAATACACTCAGTGTTCATGACGTACCTGACTGACTGATTCGGAATTCTTTCAGCGATTTTGCAAGAGTCTTGGCGTTGGAGTCCGGGCATCCAAATAAATAGGCGGACACATATGCGCAGGAATAAGTCGTGAGTCTGACAACCATGATATAAAAAGCATAGATACCACATTAGCATCTACGAAATGAATTTACTCCCCTGTGCACTCAAAATAAGTTCTTTTTCCAAAATAATGATCAAACTGCGTCTTCTTCGGCGCTAGAGTACTTCCCGTCCTTCATGGGAAGCGTGGAGAGAGCCGCCTCGGCCTCGAAACCAACCTCACGATACCGAAATACCTACTTTACCACGGAGACGAGTTGCATCCTGACAAGCTTTGTCCCCAGATGTTGATTACGCCATGATATGATCGGAGATATTTTGGCATATTCGGCAGTGCCAAGACTGATGTTCCGGTGGCGATTTGCTCGGCTTATTGTCTGATATAATCAAGGTAAAGGCGGGCGGCTCCAGTGCAGTGACCGGAGAATAGTGAATATGAGGGACTGTGGAGGTGAACGGTAGGTCGTGTGTATACCCAAGTTCGGCACAGGGAAGGAACTCGTTCCAGCGCGAGATACCCAAACTTCCCAGGAGGGTCGGAGTGGTGTTTGGCTAACCTTTGTGCCAGGCAAAGCGAGAGCTGAGTGAAACTAATATCAATGTTGTCTACCTGAATTCAACAACCTTGAGATTAGGGTGCGGTGTCTGCCGTGAGCGCGTACACACGTTCGGCGCCCAACTCAAACAGTGCCACAGCCGGGTGCTTACTCAAGTTCGGCACCAAGCTAAAGCGGAGGTGCTGGGGAGCGAAGAGTAGGGAGCATGGAAAGTGCTTTACTTAGAGAAGAAATTATTCGAAAATCGAGGTTTGACGTAGCCGATTTTCCAAGAGGCGATGAGACGAGAAGCTTGTGTGGTTGTTGTTAAAGATGATTTAAGGTTGAAAATTTGGCCTAAATTGAGCTGTGATGCTAAAGTGAGAGAGTAAGTGAGTGAAATCAGGTACCCAGCTTGGTAAACCAGTGTAGTATTCGTGAGCCATAGATTATGTAGTCTGAATAGATAATTAGGTTCATAAGCATGTCCGCCCAGTCATGAATTTCCCGTTTGCCTCATATTCCATGGACGACTTTAACAATCCCACCCATACTCATCTCAGATGACGTCTCGTCGTCTCTTGAGCCACGCTGGGATACTACTTTCGTGGTCGTCAATCCATTACCCGAGGATAGATGCTGATCTGTCGGTGTGATGGGATAGGTATGAACTTCAACTTCCTGTTGCTGGTATATCTTTAGAGGTATGCCATAATCCTTATTGATTCTTTCCTGACTGCCAGATCGGTCTAGCGAGGGTTCCACGTCTCTTACCGCAGATCCGTGTGTTCTGCTGATATTGGACCTGAAGCCTGATCTAGTGCCGGATCGTTGATTCGAAGACTTTCCGTCAAAGGCCCTTAGATTGAGAAGTCGACGCAACAGAGTCCACGTATGCGCCAGATTCGAAGAGATAAGAGCAGTGGATGACTCGCGAATGTACCAGAAAACCCAGTCAAGACCAAAAGGATCGCTGAAGGAATAGTACTTGTTGAGAATGGCCGAGAGTATCTGGATGGCTTCAAGGTTAGGCATATTTCTCTAGCCCATAGATGCTATACACTCACGGTGAATCCTCCTATAGCAAAGACACCGAAGAGAATTGCTTTCTTTTTCGCAGGCAGCTGCGCCTTTAGGAATATCGGCATGGGTATTAGGATGATCATTATATCAGATGATATATTGAGCACAGCGTTTGTGATCAAATGATTCGTGGCGGCAGAGCATTGAACTGAGTGGACATCAGTTTAAACAAAGCAGGAAGCGAGGGCATTGGTTCTTACCATTATCAGGGGGCACAGCCCAGTACTGAGTAAAAGGTCGACACCAGACTCCCAGGTAGAGTATTTCCATCAGTACAAATCCTAGAGCTGCATATACTGCCACGAATTTGACAGCTAAGTTCTGTCTTAGGCTCATACTATTGTAAAAGATATTAGCTCATCGAATCCATAAATTGTGACGCCCACGCTCAACCGACGAGAACGTGTCGAGACGAGGTGATGAGAGCTACCCACGTTAATCGGTTGTACATGAGCAAAAGACAGAACTTGACAGTCCAGGTCGTAAGGATCTGCATTTGCTCCACAACCAATACCATCTTTGAGCCAAACTCTCTTGACTTGATGTTGTCGGCCGTGAGAGGAGTCGTATCATTCGGATCAATGAGATTGCTACTCGTTGTGGCGACGATATTGATGCTAACCATCAAAACGGTATCTGTCATCTGTTATAACCAATTAGCAAGCCATTGAAAGGAGCTGTGCTTGCATAGCGACATCGAATTGCCCGCTAGTAAGTCAGTACATACCATGGCGAACAACATTAGAGCATCATCACTTTGAAGCTTCCTCCATGATCCTTGAAGAAGGACTCGAGACGCCCTAACAGTAAGTCAGACTCTGATACATTCACATTTCTGGCAAGGACCGTACAGTGATACTCACATCCTTGCTGCCACGACCAGCCATGTGATCGCATACCACGTCCATGACTCGACCAAGAAAGGCGACATGGTGAAGATCCGTTGCAGATTCCTGGTAAAGCGTAGACTTGACGAATGAAAAAGGGGGCTCCCCTCTACGATCGCATTTCAATAAAGAATCGACATCCCCAGATAAGGCCCTGGTTATCTGAAAGCGGGTCAAAGTAGGTTAAAGAACGCCGAGCTGTCACTTCAACGTGGAAATGGACAGGGGAAGATCTCTTCTCTTTATGTCTCGCATGTGTCAAACGGGGAGCCGCTGACACACAATGGTCGCTGGTGGGATCCATAGAGCGATGACAGTATGTCTCTAGTAAAAAGACATCTGTGCTTGAATGAAGTCTCCACCATGTTATCTCTTGGCCTTCTCGTTCTGGCCATTTTGCCGTCCGAGAGTCGGTAGCGCTGCTGGCCTCGGTCACATAAGTTCATAGTCATGCCGTCATTACCGAGCAATTGACACATCTACGTGCTTCTTCTATCAACATCATGATCATGGAGGTGACAGATTGCCCCCTGCGCTAGCACGGTGGCCACGTGGAAACGTCAATTTCTGCGACTGTTGAAGTTTCTTGGAAGCTTCTGACACCGGGCAGTGCAGTCACAACGCCCCCTGCAACTGCAAGAGGGAGGTGTGAGAAATGCCGCTTTCTTGGCTGTGCATGGCAATCGACAATGTCGAGGCTATTGGACGCCACGACCCGTAGTGGCTGGAGACGTGTGTGTGGGGACGGTTGTTAGTGCTCAGCTGCCCCCTGACTAACCCTGAAGATCCCTTTTTCTAACCGAATGGCCTGGCTACTGAATGGGAGGCAGCTGCCTCTTTCTCTTCAACCTGCCGTTCTAGTCCCTAGTCTCTGTAGTGCATATTACAAAAGGCGAATCCCACGGTATCCAGAGCATCGGATCGCTATACGGACACGGCACTGGGATTACAGAACAGGGGTACAACAGCCGTGTTCCCGGTTCTCTCCTGTGGGTCATTAACCCTCCGTTATGCGGAAGGATTCCATGCATCCGAGGCATCAGGGGGCCGGGAGTCAATTGATCCTGTTTTCGATGACTTACACACATAGTGCTAAAACTCTTCTGATCATTCTGATTAACAACACCCTTAGAGTAATGAAGGATAGATTACTCTAGTCTATTCTTTCTCTAATACTCACCAATTTCGATCTTATCAGGTTCGGGGAAGTCTATCGCGAACGGTATGTCAGTGCTTGGAGGTATTGAACAATCTAGCCACTTTCGCCAGAGATTTCTAAAACAGGATATGATACGAGAGATTTCTACTTTTAGTCGTCGCTCTTTGACCTCGTCAGATAAGAATATCGATCCACCACCTGGGCACGATGGATCCCATTTCCCCATTCTTGGCTATCTTATCAGATAAGGTAGTTTGAAGGGGGGCTGAAAGATGTCAGAGACTTGCTAGCATCGGCCAAAGACCATGGCCTAGACCTTGTCAATGACACGCATAAATCAATACCAGGATCCTGGGTAGCCAGGCGAGTTCGAAAGGAATAAGATTATTTCCCCTAGTAATTGTCACGGTAATTGCCCAACCTGAGAGTATGAAGGGGAAGCAATGCGAAATTGAAGCTAAAAGGTGTTAAGCGAGAATATAATGAGAAATGGTATCTAGATGGTTGGTGAATACTGTTGATACTCATATTCACACCGAGGTCAAAAAGTGTGTGGTATCAATTGCAAGTGAATCTCAGAGCACATAATACCCTATAGAAGCCTTTCACGTTCTTGTCACACTAGCTGACGGTATAAGTCGACCAACTTCGTCCAAGGTATTTGAACAATAAATGCCATATAAATTTTGTAAGATCAGGCATCAGTAAGCGAAATGGGCTTTGTCTATAGACGTCTAGGACAAGTGAGTTGCTAGAGTTAATGCCTAGGCTATGTGAATGAATCGCTGAAGCTAATCAACGACAGTATCTAGGTAGGTGTGTGAAATGTCTGCTTCTCTAGGATTATGGAGCTGCAACACGTTGTGAACAGAAAGTGAGAGTGACACAGTAACCATCAACATCTCCATTATTACAGAGGAATTGTCAGGTAGCACCAATGCGACCTCGTTGAATATTCGTACATTTACTTCACCGCTAATTTTCTGTTATTGAATTTCGACTATTTCAAAGTAGCTACTGAACGCGCTAGAGCATGAACATCTCAAGAACTGAATTTGCTTAATCCTACTGAGATTGTTGTGTTATCAATACCAGGCTCCTCGACCCGGGGATTATTAGCACGCATCAGCCAAGATCGATTTGACTGTCTAAAGCCGGCTTAGTACCGGTCATCATCCCACCTCCGTTGCTCGGATCCCGCCCGGCATTGGCAAAGCGGCGCGGGTCACCCTAATGCTAAGGTAAAGCTGGCTCTAATGACGTCGCATTCCTACGGAAGGATTGGAGGGGAAGGGCGTATGTAGATCAGTCGTCGTATCGTGGTATCTCAACTCACCGACAATCTTCGCCACGTCCTGACGAGTATATGAATGTGTTCAAATATCACACCCGACCGCAATATCAGGGCTACACGATATCACTTTCGAGCCTTTCACACACAATGGAGGGCAAGCGTCTCCCCAAATATCTCCTAGCCTCAGTGCTTATTTCCAATGGCGGCCTTCTCAATGGCTTAGACACCGGGTCCATCGGCGCAATCACAAACATGGCGCAGTTTGCCGAATCCATTGGAGAGCTGTCGCCTTTTCTTCTCGGTTTTACAGTCTCTCTTATTATGCTGACTGGCTCTGTTCCTTCAATCATGGCGGGCCATCTTGCAGACAAATTTGGCCGGTTGAAGACGATCCTTCTCGGCGCTATCTTGTTCGGAATTGGTGTGATCTTGCAGGGCGCAGCAGGCACTCTCGCTCAGTTCCTCGTCGGCAGAGCTGTAGCAGGCTTGGGAGAAGGCGTCTACTTGACCAACGTGAGCGTCTACATCACTGAAATTGCACCCGCCAAGTCTCGCGGCATGCTGGCTGGAATGCCCCAGTTCATGGCTACGGCCGGCGTCTGTGTCGGGTATTTCATCTGCTACGGCACCGTTCACATCCAATCCAGCATGGCGTGGCGTCTGCCTTATGTGATCCAGGGAGGTCTAGCCTTGGCCTTCGGTGCGAGCTGTTTGATTCTGCCTGAGTCGCCAAGATGGTTAATGTTGCATGGGAAACGGGACGAAGCGATCCACGCTCTCCAGCAGCTGAACGTCTCCATGACGGAAGCTGAGACCGGATTCCTCACTGCCACTGAGCAACGTCCGAGTATGTCACCTTGGCAAAGCTTCAAGCTGCTCTTCACGAGGGGTTATCGCGCGAGGACGATCTTGGCTCTCTTCGTTCTTGGTATGGTGCAGCTCTCTGGCATCGACGGCGTCATCTATGTAAGTCATAAGTAGGATTCCGTTCGTGCTGTATTATACTGACCCTCGTAGTATGCACCAATTCTCTTCTCGCAAGCCGGGTTGTCATCTTCGACGGCATCTTTCTTGGCGTCAGGCGTGTCGGCAATTCTCATGCTTGCCGTGTCCATCCCGGCTTTCATGTTTGCTGACAAATGGGGACGTAGGACATCAGCCATCTCGGGAGGTTTTGTCCTCTCAGGCTGCATGCTGCTCATGGGAATTCTCTATGCTGCAGGCGTCGTGCATTCGTACGGCGTTGCGAGATGGATTGTCATCGTCGCTGTCTTCGTCTTCGGAATGACTTACTGTGCAACATGGGGTCTAGTGGGCAAGATTTATGCCAGCGAGATCCAGCCTTCGCACACTCGGGGTACAGCCAACAGTGTTGCCTCGGGCCTCAGCTTCGTAAGTCGTCATGTTGTTCCTTTCGCTTATTATATTCACTGATTGTTGTCCATAGTTCACAAACTGGCTCGTTGCCATCCTCACTCCCATCCTACTCGACAAGTCTGCTTTTGGGGCCTACTTCCTGTTCGGCGGTCTTGCTCTCGGAACCGTTCTCGTCCTTGCTGCATACATGCCCGAGACACGTGGACGTTCCCTCGAGAACATCCAGGAAGCATTCCATCAGCCGAAGTTGAAGAGCGTGGGACACTACGTGCGACAGCTTGTTCCTGCGATGCGACACAGGTCGAACGCTGCAGCCGGGTCTTCTGGTGAAGCCATCGAGTTGGATCAGGGCCACCGCGAGACGCTTTCAACTGCTAGCTCTGTTGACGCTGCAGCTAGAGGCTTGAGAGTTGATATGGTAACTGCTTGAAGATGGCAAGGGGGTTAAGTACGAAATTTGACAGATAAGCAGACGGGCCTTGCTGAGTAGATATCACTGGGACATTGTTTTTTGGTGATGAAGGGTAAGCGATGGATGAATTTTCTTAGGACCGATAGAACGTGTGTCGTTGTTGAAGTCCTAGAGGTTGAACAAATAGAGATTTCATTAGATAAGTAGATGGAACAAAAATAGTATAACCAAATCCATTATCCTTTCCAACAAGTGTTAAAACAGATCACTAGTACCTCGTGTTGTTCTGTTCTCCACCGCAATTCTCACACTGCCAGAAGCCGGAGTACTTTGTCCGGTTTCCGCAGTTGTAGACACACGTCCAGCTCATACCGAAGAGGCCTTTCCAGAAGCCTCTTGCGTTCTTCGGCACACGAGCCGGCTGCCGCGTCGTTAGCTCCATCTTCTCATCCTCCAGGCTCTTGAGCTTCTTCTCGAGCTTCTTGATCTCCTTCCTGAAGGACTCTTCCATCTTCTTGTTTCCTATGTTTTGGTCAGTAGCCTGATCTAAATCTCGGGGTGATGGATTGTGTCCAATGCATACCTTTCTTGATCGCGCGCTTGGACTCCGCCTGCGTCAGCTCAAGTTCCTTCTCAAGCTCGGTGACGCGCCTGGTGAGCTTCTCAAATATCAACGACCCGACCGTGGTCTCGGCCAGCTTCTTGCCCTCGGACATCTCCTGCTGGAGCTGAAGGACGACTGTGTGTTTGGGAAGAAGTCGCTCTACCAGGGCCTTGTCCTTCTGGGGGTCCTGGTGCTTGGAGACCCTTTCCACAGTAGATCCATGGTCTATCATGATTCTCCAGAAGTCGTTCTTGAGGTTCGCCTCTCGTTCCTTGCCCTCAGACGAAGAGACTTTGGACCACATGGTCGTGGCAAGGATCACATTGCCGAGGTTTTCGTCTCCGCAGAGGGCACGGAAGACGTTGAGGTACT
Source organism: Phaeoacremonium minimum UCRPA7 (assembly GCF_000392275.1). Taxonomy (NCBI): domain Eukaryota; kingdom Fungi; phylum Ascomycota; class Sordariomycetes; order Togniniales; family Togniniaceae; genus Phaeoacremonium; species Phaeoacremonium minimum. Next base: position 33,395 of record NW_006920967.1, read on the forward strand.
TGATTGCAGAACCATCCATGCGGTTGTTCGAGATTGGATACAGGTAGATCAAACCGGTAAGACGGATGCCTTCGTCATAGGTATACTTGAGGTAGTCAGCAATGCGGGCTAGCACCTCGGTGTCACTGAGCTTCGTATCATCGAAGCCTGGCGTGTCGATAAGGTCGACTTCCATGCCGCCTACGGTACAAGTCACCTTCTCGACCTCATGGGTGCCTACAATACAATTTTAGTGTTGAGGTCATTATGGGAAATGAAGAGCGGAAAACATACAAGAGTGGAGGTCCTTGCCGATGACAAGGTGCTTCGCCTTATCTCCAGCGATAGATTTAATGAAGCTTGTTTTGCCACTTCCGGTTCTACCCATGACAGCAATCACTGGCCTCCGGCCTCCCGGGGCGTAGACCGGACCTTCATGAGCATAGACTTCGTCTATTGGGTTGTCTGTGTAGGGGCGTTCTCCATAATAGTTGGGTGCGCCACAGTCTCCTGGCTGGTTTGTATATCCATCATGGTGAGAGGAAGAATCTCCGTCAACCGAGCCAGTCCCTGAAGGCGTCTTGGTACCGTACCAGTCATAATGATACTCGCCAGCCTCACCACCTTGCTCCGAACCAGGGAGCGAGCTATTGATGTCACTCATGATTGGCGCTGGTGAGTGTTCGGTCTCCTCGACGCCTTCGATGTAGGCCCGAGGCTGCGAGCCAGACGAATTCTCTATGGTCCCTGGATTTTGGTAGTTTGCTATTTGCGAGAAGTCGCTGAATGAGGCGTTCCAGCTTCCGCGGTCACTGCCTGAAGGGGATTGCCTATATGTGAAGTTGAATGTGTAGCTTGGCTGTCCCATTGCGAATTCACTGAAACCATGGTCTTGGAGAGATGAAGAATTGAATAGTTATATAGAAACCAGCCCACCAAATAGTCCGCCCTGGAAAGCCAAGCAATTGGTATCCTAAGGATCTATATCCATGATGCTTTAGGTATATATATGAAGAATTGAAGCAACATTCTGGAGAGATCAGGCTCTCACTCGGCAGCCAAAAGTGGAAGGTTGCAGAGCAAAAAGGCCTCAAGACAGGAGAGACCATGTCGTGAAGGGTAAAGATTGAGATGCTCCTGCATCCCACGATTGGGGATGCAATCTATGATGTCTGACATGTTCAGACGAGGTACAAAGGCGACCAAGCAAGTTGCGTAGTCTCATTGGAAATAAAACTGCTGTTTCAATCCGATTGCTGGACATCGTGGCGCAGAGCCAGGCCCAACGCGGGAAGTTGCAACACCAGCGAGATTGTCTTGCTTGACCAAGGCAGATTCGGATACCAACAAGCAAGAGGTTAGGCTCTCAGAATATCATCTAGATGGCTTCTCGCATCATTCGTATGCTCTGGATAACAAAAACGCAGTATGCTTAGCTTTCTCGGCCGTCCCGACTTGAACAACAAGGCTACCAACCAGAGCCCTCCAACGGAACTTTCACGATCGACGCATGCTGCAGCCACTAAACTCTCAGGATGCTGCCCAAACGGCTTCCTGCTTTTGGTAAAGTTGTCCCAAGCACCGGGATGATGCCCCTCCGGTGGCGTTGCCGTGTAGTCGGGCTCAAACTAGGTGTTCGGGGTTAGGCACATCATGTGGGATAAGGTTGCTGCGTTGGGTTGTGATTCCAAAAGTGGCTGGGTTCTCCCATCAAGAGGGGTGTGTGTGACTGGAATCAAAGCTTCGCAAGCCTGGGGTTTAGGTGACATCAATCTCGTGATGGGAGTACGTAGAGCTACAATCAAAGTCCTTTGAGATTGCTACAGACCGACTATCGTACCAATTGACCGTACAAATACAAAGCTGAACGAGCATAAGCGAAGCGTCTCGGCTCTTAGTTCGTGAAATCATGCCTCATGTCCGTTGGGCTCCTGCTCTAATCTGATCGCGACGCAGTCACAAAAAGCATCGACCCTTCAGCTATCCAGGCTAAGCAACGCAAGCATCTAGCATTGAGATGATGTATCATGTACCATATGAAGATCTCTCCAGAGTTCAGTACTCAAACAGTGGCTCTTAGATCGAGGTAGAAGATTCTGGTGTCTGGAACCTTATCTCTCCTGCTCCAAACCCCCATTGTAATCCGTGACGTCGATCGTCATAATGAGATGTCATTTGCATAGCTTCACTTTCGCTCTTCAAAATAGAAACGCCCCAGTCTCTCTCCGCCCACGCCAGAGGCCCCCATTGCAGTGTTGCTCGTCCGTGACTCGCCGCGCTCAAGTCTCTCTCGAACAAGGCGCTCAGCATCTTCTCGGGCTGTAGAGCTCTGCTGATGCTGATGTGAATGAGGTTGTTGAGTCTCGCGGATGGCACTCGGTTGGCCTGGCTGGACGGAACCAACAGGCACGGGCCCCCTTGTAGTTGTATCAACAAAGATGTCTTCGTCTGCAGCAGCTGCACCGGCAGGAACGTGAACGCCGTCTGTGGCTACACCATCCACCATTCGAGCATCCCGCCTCTCCAGAGCAGCGGCTACGCTGATGGGGGTCTCGCCGCCCTCACGGTCGCCAAACCTCTGCCGACTAAGTGTAGCACCCTCGCTCAAGCCAGATGCGCTCCTCTCCAGCCCAATGCCACCCGGTAATGGTCGTCTCACGTAGATGGGGCCGGATATGGTGCTATTTGCGCCCTCACCGAAACCGACAAGACTAGCTGAGCCGTCATCGCTCATACGGTCCTCGTAGCCACCAACGCTCCGATTGGTAAGGTCCTCGTCCATGGGATCAATGTCTGGCGGGCCTTGTCCCATGTATCCGCTCACGCTGTCCATCTCACGGAAATTCGTATCGAGGCTCATCTCTTCGTCGCGCATGTCCTGGTCACCGTCGTCGTTCTGACCGACGCCGCTCAGGTCGGTAGCCGTGCGGCCGCCCACGCTCTCGGTGGCCGAGGCGGTTCCCACGGTGCTCATCTTGGTAACGGCGACGGGCTGGCCGTTGGAGTCAAAGTAGGCAGGGACACCGAGCACCTGAGGCGGTACGTTGCCGGGAAAGCCCGTGGACGTGGGAGTGGTCTGGAGGCTGGCATTGTGTTGCGACTGGTGCGAGCCGATGGGTGCGCGCAACCCGGAGATGGAGGAGAGGCCGGTCAGTCGGGAGATGCGGTCGGCGCGCTCGGCATCGAGGCTATTTGTGGAGGAGTGGTGTTGGTGACCACGGTGACCGGTTGTGGGGAGAGCATGACCTCGGTGGCCATCCTTGATTGCAGTCGTGGAGAGAGCAGAGAGGGATGTCGTAGTGGATGTAGGTGTGCCGCTGGACAGGCGCAGACGAGTTAGCAAAGAATGAATGATCTGGCCTGGCCTGGCCATGGTCAACAGCGAAGAGAGGAGCATAAGACTCACGGCATCTCAGAGGGAGTGTCCGGGTTAGAGGGAGGCTGCGGAAGGTTGATGAGGGTGGGATGTGACACCGGTTGCGACATGTTGGCGCTGGTTGGTGGATGGTCGATCTCTACCTGGGTCTACTAATCGTGTGCAATGTCGGAGGACGAAGTTGCAGATAAGCTCGGGATTATACAAAGCTGGAGAGGCTCAAGTGGAAGCGCAATGAACCGTGGATGGACTATGGTCGAGTTGATTTCGGTAAGGTGGAACGATTGGTTGTGGCGGCGTCCACTCGCCGCGACAGCGTCTTGAGAGATCCAGTCGAGTTTGCAGGTTGGAATATACAGAGAGTTGAACTCTATTGATGTTTCAGGCGATGAATATTGTCGTTGTCGTCGCGGGATTGGGGATGCTATCGCACTTCGTGAGGAAATAGATGAGGTGGCTCGTGATAATGAATAAAGGGAGGTACCTACTGTAGGTAGGTAGGAAGGTATATCTTGCAGGTGGGAAGGCAGGAACGAATACGGTGACTGTGCCGGCGAGTGGAAGGAGCGAATGAGGCTGTTGCCTTTTCCCTGCCTGAGCCTGGGAAGGTGCAGCCCTGGAGGTGCAGGTGGGCGGGAAGGAAGGTGCGGTACCCCCTGGTGCTTATGACGTAGCGTTGGTACTTCTGAAAACGCACCTTCCACGCGGGGTAATAAGCTTTCCAGTTAGCGACCTTTTAGTTAGGTGCGGCAGGTGACACCCTGAAGGAAAGAGCTGATGGACACGGCAAGAGATACAATGAAGATGAAGCTATCCGGAATCTAGGAAATGACAGAGCTTGAGTCAAGTATAACAAGCTTCAATTTGTTCGACGTTACTGCGACACAACCTATGCAAATGCAAGGAATCTGTGATCAGATACGGTATTGCATCTTTTTTTTTGTATTTTTTTTTGTACAGGACTTGGACGGACAGTTGTTCGTTCAGGTAGCATCTCGCCCCCAAACTGCCCCCGCCTCTCTTCCTCTTCACTGGACATACCGTTCGTTGTCCCTTCAAGAGAGTGAAAGCGCTTGCTTATAAGATCAGAGCTGGAAGACGCCCGGGCTGAAGTCGACGACCTGGGCTTTGGAGACGACACCGGAGATGCTCTTGACAAAGGCCAGATGCGCCGGGTCCTTTTCGAGATAATATCTGCGGTCCTCCTCGCTGTCAAACTCGCTCACAAACGCGTGGGTGATGCCGCCCTGCATATCAGTGTCAGACTGTTAATTGCCCGTGCAATATGACATTGAAGATGCACTTCGGCTTACCCCTATGCCCTCTGGGCTGTTGTTGATGCCGCCGATTCCCATCTTCAGATACGGCTTGTTCGTCTCCGGGTGGAGGCATTTGTCCTTGAGCTCCAGCATGCCGTTGCAGACCTGACATGACTTTAGTTAGCCCTACAAGCCCTGGACTTCGGTATGTCTCGCCCGGTGAGACATGTGGGTTCGGGTACATGTACGGATCGAGAGAACCGGGAACAGAAACACATACCCCCTTGACCTCCTCGGGCGTGGCCAGAGGCTGGAACGAGAACATGACAATGTGTATTATCCCCATGGTGGCTGCTAGCACAGGGCTGGCTTCGACTTTGTGTTGCTGCTGTTGATATTGTACTGTGATGCAGTCTAGCAGAAGTTTACTTCTTCAAGTGCCCCCGGGGAGGGGTAGAATAAGTCGGTGGACGGAGAGATACCCCGCAATGTGTCAATATGAGGGGTGAATAAATACGCACAGCGACGCAGGCGATGGCTCTTGTACGATTGCTTGTACCTATAGGTACAGTAGATGTGCAAGGAGGAAGAGGAAGAAATGGGGTGGCGAAGTCGGTCAAGATGGGGTTCAAGTGGGGGATGGGGCACCACCCAAAGAGTACACATGGTAGACATGGTACCCGGGTGGGTAGACAGGTAATCAATTCGGAATGCCTACATTGACTGATAGGATAACTCATCGACACGAGGGCCTGCTCAACAATATAGTTGGTAGGCAATTCGCGTCCTACGATGACTACATGAGGATAACAAGTATAAGGTGTAAGGTGTCGTGTATCTGCTGCTATAGGTAATCAACATTGTCGTCTCACAAGAGTCCTCATCCAGTCCCACGTGCTTCACAAAGGCATGTCATATCCGAAACTTCATATTCAAGATCACCAAGAAGACTCCTCATGAGTACCTAGGTAGATGAATAAATAGTCATGGCAGTATGAGAAATCATGCAACAGTGTCATGGACAGCTACAGTACGCCCCGTCTCTGCACCACTCCCCCCAACCTAAGACTACGCTTCCCAGTCTCATCATGTATGCAGGTGCTGCCGTATGCTCCTCGATGTCCCTCTCTCCTCCTCTCCAAACGTTGACGCTCACACAGCACCATGCGTGGCACAGCAGTCAGCCATCTTGCCATCCTGCCCTCCCAGACTCAGACCCCCCAAGCCCTCGGTCGCCTTGTTCAGGCCCACGCTCTGGTTCACCTCCTGGCTGCTCGGCGGCACGTCCAGGGCCGGGTTCCTGTCGAAGAAGTTGACGGGCCGCAGCATGACCTTGAGCATCTCGACCGGCATGACGGGGAAGTCCTCGATGCGCGGGATGTGGTTGATGCCGAACTGCACCCACAGCACCGGGTCGCCGCCCTCGACGCTGTCCTGCCGGCCCGCCCATGCGCGCACGCCCGTCCCGCCCCGGCTCTGGTTCGTGTACAGCCCGCCCGCGTACAGCTCGCCCTCGGCGTACTTGGTCACGTACACGCTGTGGTCGGCGAACTCGGCCCGCCGGTGGTGGTAGCTCTCCGCATCCGCCAGCATCGCCTGCATCGGCGGCACCATCACCTTGTACGCCACCGGCGCGCCGTTGACCGCGTTGCGCACCGCCGGGTTGGTGATCTTGTACGTGCGGTTGCGCGCCACGTCCAGGTCGTAGCCGCCGCTCGTCGTGATCGGCGTGCGCTGCACCGTGTAGCCCACGCCGTACTTGTTCTCGACCGGGTCGCGCGGCAGCGGCACCGCGTCGTCGAACACGACCTGGTTGCCGTGGCCCGCGACCATGGGGTCGACCCGCAGGCTGAAGAAGTGCTGGTGATAGCCGCCCAGCACGCCCGGGTGCACGACGGTGCCGTAGGGGTGCGGCGTCTGCGACAGCTCCAGGTCCACCGGCTGCGTCGACAGGATGCCCGTCGCCCGCACCTCGTACGTCACATCGCCCGCCAAGTTGAACACCCATGCCAGTACGTACTCGTAGTTACTGACCGTCAGGATCGTCTGCAGCACCAGCTCGCGGTTGCGCACCACGCACGCCCGGTTCGTCCGGTAGTTGGTGTGCTTCCACAGCAAGCCAGAGTCCTGCTCGTGGATGCAGATCACGTTCGGATATGGCACCGGGTCGCCATTGCTGTCCGGCAGCACACCCGAGATGTAGTAAATGGAGCCGAGGCAGTCGCAACCCAGCTTGAGATTGTTAGCCATGATGCCGGCGCCGACATCGCCAAGATCAAAGGCGGCCTTCTTGTGGAACGGATGTCGAGGATCGGCGTATGGGATGGCCATGTCGGAGAGCGAGAGACGGTAGAAGAGGGGCTTGCTGTCGTAATGCACGTCGTAAAGCACCATGCCCTCTCGCTGGTTGAAGCCGACCTTGAACTGCCACTTCTGCCACGAGATGGTGTGGCCCAACTCAGAGTACTTGTCGACGGTGAACGAGGCGCCCTCGGGCTGGACCACGCGCAGAGGCTTGAGATCTGGACGCATGTTGTGCGCCTCGGGGATGTACTCATTGGCTGGGACTGGCTGCCATGGCTTGATGGGCTCAATCTTGCTGTCGAGACCGGTTGGCAGGATATCAATACGGATCAGCTCCAGTGTGGCCGGGTCGATGACGGGTGAGATAGGCAGTGGAAACGCGTAGTGACAGCTGTCTGGCTCGGAAGAGTTGTTTGGATCGCGCATATATAGGAAGCATTGCATCAGACGCTTGTCATCATAAAACAGTCCCTCCTTGATACCATCAGAGCCTGTCATAGTCAGTGATAGTCATGAGTGTAGTCGCAGAGATAGGCACCAACCATAAATCCATGGATCTGACACCACGACAGAGCCTTCCGGCAATTCCAGCTTGGCCAACTCCGCAAGGACATCGGGATGCTCGAGTAGGACCTTCTCAATGGCAACAATCTCTTCTCCATCTCCATTGGCATGGATGAAAGGCCCTAACCTAACATTGCTCTCTACAACATTGTTGCTGAGATTGACAACTGCCTCATGGAGTTTATCCTGGATAGCATTATCAGCACATGCGATTTCCATACCAGCAGGGGTTTACTGACCGTGTTCTTGAGGTAGTATACGACGAATGCCCTCCTGTCAATATCCGTTGGTGTCTGACCAGACTTCTCGGCCGAGAGATACGGGATCAGTTCGGCCTTGGCCGGCTCCAGCAGCGTGACGACCTTAAATTGGAAGAGGGTGCCCTCAGGCCACTGGCCCTTGATCAGAGCTGATGATTGTGAGATCTCCTTCGCTGTGAGGGGGCCTAGCGGATGGGATTGGTAGGCGGGCGGCTTATCGGCGCCGTTGGTGCCATTGGTGGCATGTGCGACCTTCTTGCCATTGACTCCGTTAGGGACCGGGGCAGGCGGGTCTGTCTCAACCGCCGAGGGAGACATGCCGTGTAATTGGAGTTCAGGTGGAGTGCGGGTTGAAATGCCTCAAAGTATGTATGTTGGATGATAATAGAGAAGTGCAAAATAAATGATGGACAGCGACTGAGGAAGATATACCAAGGAGCGTAGTGTGTTCAGAAACGCTACACAACCTCGAGGTAGGTATGCAGAGGATCCTGATTAGCTCTTGTTAGTGATCCGAGATATCAAGAATCTCATCAGCGTCGGACAATTGTGCGCAACCGTCAGGAAGCTGATGCTGAGTGGTCACCGTTGTAGAAGAATGCGTATGTGGTGTATAATTCTCGCTGATATTGTTGACCATATGCGTGATAGAGAAAGAGAGGAGGAGGACGACAATGTTCCAAGTTACCTCGGATGTCTCTTTCTCCCTTTATCAGACGGGGAATCTGATATCTGCGTTTCTCTTATAATTCTCGAGCAGGTCTCTCAAGTCCATGATATTTCCATTAGTTAACCCACATTACTTACTCGTCCCCAACTCTTATCAGAGCCGGCGTATTCTGACAAAGCCCCACGGTTGGCGTGTCCCGTTCCAGGTTTGCCCCTCTCTCTGTCTGCCCCTCTGTCCCTCTCCCGGAGGTCTGGTGCAATTAGATTGATAGATTAGACTTCCCACGGCCATGATCTAAGCCCATCAGGGTCCTGCTTTGCCGATGGTGTGTGCGTTCCAGCGTGCTAAGGTGCGTCGACCGCCGTGGGGCCGGGTGGACATGCCGGAAGAGGCTTAACTTGACCACTCCAGTACGTACAGGTAATAGAGAGATCGCACACCTTTTCCACATCAGCGTCTGTCCATGGTATCTGACGCTTCGGCTGACCCCGCCATTCGCAGTTGTAAGGTGTAATGTAAGTTGTCATGTCGTTTGTTGGAGCAGATGACAGAACGATATAAGTCTACCAGTCCAGCCAAACCCGGCATCTTCTTTGTAGTGGTTTGCTGCTCTCCAAAGTGACCTGTTTCATAAGAGGGTCCCCAGGTATCTTGGGTCGCTGGATAGGGAAGTTATTTGGAGAAACTTGAGCAAAACGGATCAGCCCTTCTGCGATCTCGGATTGAGATTCTCAGAACGCCACTCGGCATACTTGCGCTCATTGATACGTCGAGCTGCATCGCTTGAGACCAAGCAGTTTGAGGTAAATACCGATCCGGGAGTATCCTCACCTACTCAGCACATGTGATCCGCTCTATGATAAGAGATATGCTCTGAACGGACCTTGAGCAGACAAAGTTACTGAACTAGCCGGTGGTTCGCGATCACTTCCCCAGTTGCGTAAGGTGCGGTCGGTAGGTACTGCACCAGCAACAGTCCAATGACGGCAATTTACTGCATGGAACTTTCCTTTTTCCGATCTTGAAAGAGAGCAGGATGAGCTCATTATTCAAGCATACAGCATAAGCAATCTGAAGAAATGCGAGCAGCCAAGTTGCTGCCGCCATCTATTCCAGCAACTTCTCTCAACGACAGAGCATATGTAGGCAAATGTAAGTCTGTATGTACACCAGATGCGAAATGTTCTTCACGTGTGTTCCATCACGATGAGGCGCATCGCGCCTCACATCCGTCCACCCCTCTGCTCTTCCTCTGGAGTAACATTGCAAATCATCCTCCCCAAATCTATTCCCGCAGTGCTTTCTATCCTTGCCACCCTCTCTTCACTCCTCGTCCTTTTATCTACCGCATCACCTTGCTCGCGCCACTGGCCATGAGCACCCGGCTGTACCAGGTGTGCAGCTTCTCCATCCAGACGGGCATAGGGCCGACGATGCCCTCGACCTTGCGGGCGCTGATGAAGAAGCAGCTCTTGAGGCCGAGCTCGACCTCGGCGCGCTCGCGGTCCACTTCTGCGTAGATGACGAACAGGCCGTCCGAGTCGCGCGGCTCTTGCTTCCTTGGGGAGTCACCGCAGCGAACAGTGATGGAGGTCGGTGTCTTCTCGACCACCTCGAAGTGGTCCGTTATGGCGGTGCCTTGCTCGTAGGTCGAGGAGGCGAGCTGTTGGGGGCTCCATAGCTGCTGGGGAGTTTCGGATTGGTATTTGCGGGAGAGATATCGACGCTGGATGGCGTAGCCTGGTGAAGAGAGGGTATCGTGTCAGCCAATCCAATGATGAATGGAGAGCTTTGCGGAGAAGATGAGAGACTCACCCCATCCGCTCCAGACTCCCCGGCAGAACTCAACGGCCAGGTCGCCCTCGTTCTGCAATAGCTCGGGGCGAATCTTGCTGAGAGGGATGCGCTTGATGCACACATCCTGGGTAGACGGGTTCTTCTGGATGTTGTACTTGCTGTAGACCTTGGAGGTCCAGATAGGGTCGTTGCGCGGCAGCGGACAGATGATGCTGGTGGTGGTGGCTAGGTAGCCGACCAGGGCGCTGGTGCCGAGGACGCCCGTGTAGAACGTCTTCTTGATGAGGCCCATCGTGACTGTATGTTGGAATTCTCTGCTTCCTCTTGCTTGGCCGGCTGATGAGTCAATTGAGTCGCGGCGATAGCTTCAATGGCTGTGAACAAGCGATGTCACAGGAGTGGAAGCTTGTACCTGGAGAAGCTATTCAGAGCTGAGGGAATACTAGAGCGTCGCGTGATGTCTTCCGTGACCCCGATTACCCGCCGCGGTCACTCCACTATAACACTGGAGGAGGAGTCTCTTTGCTCGGCATTCGGGAGATTTCAGCGGCTGTGCAGCGACACCAACCCCACACTTCACATTCTCCCGCTCCTAATACACTTACGTACCTAGGTAAGGTAGGGATGTTTTGATTGCCGACAACACAACAGCATATTCGGCGACTAGACTCATCCAAGGGAAGCCTCATAGTCGAGCTCTAGATCTCTTCTAGAAACAGGCCTCGCAATGCTAGATATACGTCGGATTCAACGTATGGTGGTGAAGAGATAGCCCCCATCATAATGGCTAGGTAGGATCTGGGAACACCTACAAGTGCCGGAGTTGGTCCCGGCTCTTTTACGCAACACATCAAATGATCATCATCTAGAATAGAAACTATTGCAAGGAAACACTGGCCAGTTGGTTGAGCTGTGATGCGAGAAACACGTTGCCTGCTGCTTCTCGTTTCGATTGGCGCAATGGGCATCGCTCTTCAGGGTCCTCGAGCTCTTTGCAGTGTCTGATACAGCAACTGTCTCAAAGTTTTGCGGATCGCCAGTCCCCCATCGCTGCTATCTCAAGAGAGCTCGAGAGCTCGAGCAGCTTCATCTGGCGGATATTCTTGGCTTCTCGCGATCTCTCCATTTCCCTTGTCGGTTCCTCATTAGTGCGATTCAATTTGCATCCCTTGGCGAGCAAGGCCTCGTCTATCGCAAGCTTCGCTCCCCTATCATGGGCGCCTCCTCGTTGAGGAGGCAGCTCCGTGCTGCCGCTTCTTTTCTTCTGCGCCCTCTTCTCCTTGCCATCTTTCTTACTGTGACAGTGCGCTTGCTCTTCTCTCCATTCATTAAGTCTAACCAACCTCGCTACACCAAAGCCCTTGTGGTTGCGTCTACATCCGCCGATGACACCTCCTGGCTCTCGTTCGTGCCGTACGACTGGGCCTTACACAAGTACGTCGTCGATGCACCACCTGCGTCGCCCGCCCTCTCCGTGCCCGCGAACAAGGGCAACGAAGCCATGGTGTATCTAAGCTACATCATCATGCACTACGACGCCCTGCCCGACGTCGTCTTCTTCCACCACGCGCACCACAGAGCCTGGCACCAGGAGCTCGACAGCGCCGCCGAGGTCGCCAGCCTGCGCGCCTCGTACGTCGTGCAGCAGGGCTACGCATCGGCGCGTTGCCTCCCCGGATGCGAGAACGTGGTGCCGCTCGCCGACCACCGCGTCGAGCTGCGCGAGTTCAGGGCCGCCGGGCGCAGTGTCCACCTGACGACACTGCTGGATGAGTTCTTGAGCGCGGAGGAGAAGAGCCAGGCCGTCCCTGAGAAGCTGGCGGCGCCGTGTTGCGCGCAGTTTGCTGTCAGCCGAGAGGCCATACGGCGGCGGAGTAGGGAGTGGTGGCTGAGGCTGCGCGACTGGCTGCTGGAGACGCCGCTGGATAGCAGGACGAGCGGGAGGCTACTGGAGCATCTGTGGCATGTCTGGTTTGGGCAGCCATTTCATCAGTATGTCTATTTTCCCCGTTGGTGAATGCGTGCTGATCCTGATGCTACTAATTGTAGCTGTCCGGATTATAATGCTTGCAGATGTCACGTCTTTGGCATCGGTGAATGTGGGAGGTATTTCGCAGAGAAGTCCATGTGAAGAATATTGTATGAACAACCGAGCATGATATGACTGTTATTGGAGTTGCAGGAAATGTGTTTTCACCTGGCGTCTTAGTGTTGGCCTTGTGGTATTGTATTCAGAGATAGCATTGAAATATTATCAACACCAATTTTCGAGACATTCGCAGTAGCTATAACCCTAGCTACCTGTTAGGAACAAGAGCTATAGTCGTGAGCGTCTGTGTGTACCATACTCAATGGCATTTCGTCATATGGTGTCTTTGCTGATATCGTTGGGTTCCTCTTGACATTCTGGATATCCTTCAAGCCGATCAATCGGCATTAGGCCACGAATCTCGGAGTCCGGCTCCGTAAGATTGCCCCCGGCATTGCTTTGGGTTGCGGCCGGCGGTGGCCTCAGAATTGCCGGATCGCCCGAAGAGGAAGGCCGTTTGGCAATTGGCGGGCAGGTGACTCACCGGCGTCGCTCTGGCGCGGTAAAATCGTCGAATTCCCACTCACCTGCAATCCTTTCGAATGATTGCCAGGCTCTTGAGATTCGATTAATGCCCATTGACTTGATAAAGGAGATGCCTGAGTCACGCACTACTGTGTGGCGATTCGGGTCCGGTGCCGAAGCAGAATGAAACAATCGCTGCTGGCACGACCACAACGCTACTGGACAGGACACTGAAGACCTATAAAGCGATCATAAGCACTACCTTATCATTATTCCTAGCAAGAAACCACAGACTCAACCTCGGACGTGGCAGTTTTTTCGTCACAGAGTGGTGCATTCAGGAAAGCTGCATCGTCCACGGCCAATTGTGTGCAATATTCACCTCCCATCATGGATGCCAGTACGGCAAGAGGCTTCAAGCCTGGACATTCTAAGGACATGTATGCCAGATTCACCTAGCGCTCAGCAGACTGTTGTTACTCACAACATCGTACTAGGGCTACACAGGGAATGCGAGCAACAGACTCGGAACAAGACCGATTATCTAGTGGAGGAGCATCTGATATCTCGGAGAATGATGACTTTTCTGAGCCGCAGCCAGAGTTTATCCCAAAGAAATGTCTTTTCTGCAATGCCATCTCTTCATCTTTCGACGAGAGCATATCTCACATGCAGAGGGCCCACGGTCTGTTCATACCAAACAACAGCCGTCTGGTCGTGGATTTGGAGACACTGGTCCGGTATCTGCACTTGGTCGTCTTCGGATATCACGAGTGCTTGTACTGCGGCACGCAGAGGAACAGCGTACATGCCGTACAACAGCACATGATGGGCAAGGGTCACTGCAAATTCGATGTGGAAAGGGAGGATTCCGAGTTTGCTGATTTCTACCTTTCATCCGACGACGAGGGTAGTGGTGGAGAAACAGAAGAAAGCGACGACGAGCAAGATGAGAGCAGGAAAGCAAAGCTCAAGACTTCGGCCGCTTCCAGGATACAACTAGATGATTCTTCGCTCCGGCTTCCATCCGGAAAGGTTCTCTCACACCGGTCGGCACCTCAGCCAAGGCCGCAACGGTCGCAGACCCAAGCGCAGCCGGGCCAGAGTGAAAGTCCAACTGCACTGCCTGGGTCGACAAACGCAGCCCCGTTTGCTACAGAGATCGTTGCCAGTTTTCGCACTGGCGCATTAACAAAATCGGAAAGGCGCGAGTCTGCTTTCACAACGGCATTGTCGAGACTCAGCGTAAATGATCGAACCGCCTTGATGCATCTTCCCGCTGCCGAGCAACGGGCTGTACTCGCTACGCAAAAGAAACAGGCGGACAAGGCTAGGAGAGCAGAGTACAGATACCGCAGCAGGGTGGAAGGGATGGGGAATAAGACGCTCATGAAGCACTTCGTTCCAGACACCCCGGGAAGGTCAAACGGATAGGTAATTCAATATTTTCTTCTCACGAGATCACCCTCACCGCTTGGATATGTACGGTTCACGCCCTATGTTATTGGTGGCCGTACCTTATCATGGCCAATATCATCGACCTCGGAAGGCTAGCTGTATTGAGAGATCAGACACTGGCGTTGAATCGTGGGACACAAACATAGCCTCGTCGGGGACTGCAACCCCGCTTGGGCTGAAAGCAGGGAGGGTGGCACGCATGGAAATATTACGAGGGAGAGGCTCGGCAGCGTGAGCACTGCTGCCTTAGAATTTGCCCGATGGCCTACAAGGTCAACATCGCAATTGCCAAGGGAAACAGAATCATCTGTAGACTCTTGATTGAAGGTAGTGTCCAATTGCGAACTCCAGACATATAAGATGCGTGCGCCGCGCTGTCTCACAGGCTGCAGAACATCATGTCATCGTCTGTCGCGGAGCGTCTCAATTCAGGACGCGGATCCCAATAGACATAGAAATAGATAGGAAATCCCAGCGGAAGACCTGATGCAGGTGCGGCCATGTAGGAGCGGTAGTTGAATGACCCTTTTTCGGCACGACCCCTCCTTCATGCACTTGGAGCTGTAAGAGCGGACAGATTGGTGTCCGTCAGGCAGGGGTCCATCATCCGACTCCAGTGAGGATCTGCCCTGCCGAGAGGACAATGCAGCAAGGACCTTCTGTATGATTCGCCAGAGATGGCGTCTCTTGCACGACATGAGCTGCGACCTAGGAGGTCGAGGTGCTGTTAAAGTGTAATCTTTCGTCTTATTTACTGTGCCAGCCTTGTCATCTGTGATAGTGCACACTGTTGTCCTGGAGCATGTTTCCGAATACGCCTGACAACACATTAGAAACACAAGGCGCGGAACCTGGGACGCCCTTCCACAGTCACTTTAAGAGCTGATTTGTCTTGGCCGTTAAGGCCTGGTCTCCTTATCCAGTCATTCTTTCCCAACGTATGATATAGAAGCAGATTGCACGTTACCCGATGTCCCATCTGAGACACTCGTAGCCATGGGCCGGCCAGGACGAGCCAGACTCCCTAACCCAAGCTGACCCAATAACATCACTCCGCCGAATCAGGGTCCTTTGGTGTGGCATACATCCAGGCCCAAACTTGACGCTTCCACCCATGTCACAACAGCTGTTGCCAATAAATCTGCATGAGGTGCATTAGCTGAGTGACAGATTGGGGGCCGAACTTTGGTGAGTCTTGGGTGCTTTCATTTCTTTCATAAAGGATGCTGTCTTGCCTCCAGACTTGTCAAGGTAAACGCCATTCTTGAGACCTGTTGCAGATTGCGATTCCACTATCAAACTTGGATCTGAACCCGTATTACTGAAAATTTGCTCAGGAAGACACTCAACATGCCGCTGGACACGAAGCGAAATTTCTGGACTTTAAAGTCCGAAGACGGGCATTCTCGATCCCATATCCCACCCCAGCCCCTGTGGACTTTCTTCATCCGCATTGCTCAGCTCGTGAGTCCACCTTATCTGTATTGGGAATGAGACATGACTGACGCGTTGCTGCTAGGTTCTTGCAATCATCATTGTTGGCCTGACTGGGTACGCAACCGATACATTTGGTACCACCACCGCTGTAAGTCGCATCACAAAAGTAGTGACAATCCTATTCCGGCTAACAAATACCTCGTACAGCTTGACGGTCTCGGTAAGCTGCCAACTTCTTGGAGATGACACCGGCAACTGATTACAATGGCTGACGTACCATTTACTTAGCATTCAGCTTCTTCCTCTTCGCATGGACGCTCCTTTTCCTCGGCTGGCTACTCATTAGCACGTTTTTCTTCCCCATTGCCTACAACTACTGGGCTCATGTGTAAGTAATACTTTTTTTGTCCTGTCACAATTCCCACTTTTGCGTATAGGCTCCCGCTCGAACACTTTTGTTAACACATAGTACAGCGCTGCTGAGGGGCTGACCGTTGTGCTTTGGCTCGCTGGCTGGGCTGTCCTTGCGCACAACGCTTCTGACCTCGCGAAGGCGGAGAAGTACCTGGGTAGTTATTCTGGGTATAGTGACTATCTCCCAAACGACGTCAAGAGTGAGATCAACAAGACGAAGAGAGCTATAGACTGTGTCAAAGCGGCGGCAGGCCTAGGCGCTTTGGAATGGCTGCTGTTCATTGTGACGCTTGTCTTCTTTGGTACGTCAAATACCTACAATCCAGAGTAGGGAGCTATTAGCGGTTCGGCCGCAAGCTAACAGCTCTGCACAAAGTTCTGGCTCTCCTAAGCCATCGAAAGACAGAGGCGGGTGTCGCAGGACACGAAAAGCCAGCGCCAGGAACCGAGATGGGAGCCCAGCAGCCACAGACATACCCTCAGCAGCCGTACCCACAGCAAACGTACGAGCAACAAACCCCGCAGGTATATCAACAGCCGCAGCAGACATACCCTCAACAGCAGGCTCCGTATCCACAGTGAGATATCTCATACCTCGCCGGAAAGTTGCACTCTGCTCCGAGTATATCTCGGACCAACACACGCTGCTCCCTTCTATGGACAAAGAACTGCCCATGTCCTCATAGGCAAGGCCACATGCGCTCTCTGCTACTGATACCCTCGAACGATGGATGATGTTGAATCTGTTGTATTTGTTTCTCTTCTATATTGTCCCTGGGTATATGTCTATCATGTCTGTGGTGCTCCCTCAACACTACCTAGAATACTCACAATACTCTGAAATTGTCTTTTGCTTCAGTGTTCATAACACGTATCTGAAATACGGGTTCTCCTTATCCGTGAGATCCTGAAATGCCAGCTTCGCTCGTTCGGAATCGTCTTGCTCTAGCAGCCCCTTCTGCTTGTTTGCCCTCTTGAGCACCACATACAACGCAGTAGATGAGGCGATCGTGATGCAATAACTATGCGAATTAGTACATTTAAATATCACCCTGAATTCGCTCTAATGCTCACCAGATAATCAACCCAGTCCAAAGCTCAGGATAATGCCGGCTCTTCGTTTGTGACTTGATCAATTGTGGACCCACAATGTTGCCTACACAGTAGGCAACGAAGATGGTCGCCGCCATGAAGCTCTTCTTTGTGTGCCCGGCGACGTTCGACATGCCAATAGTGATGATTAGCGATACTACGGCACCGAAGAAGCCGATGATGCTGTAGCCAACCACGGGAGCCGCAGCACGGTACGTCCATGCGCTCTTCCAGATGATGGCGCAACCAGCAATCACAGGCAAGCAGCACAAAATCAGCATGATGATGCGAATGTTCGGGAAGCGTGAGCCCAAATATCCTGTGAGCAGAATCATGATCAGGCAGATTCCGCCTAGGGGGAACTGGAATAGAATGGAATCGAGGGTGCTCCAGCCGAAGGTTGACACGATGAGCGGACCAAAGCCTGAGACTGCGCCATTCACAGAGTAGCTAGAATTCTGTTAGACAAGCAATTCCACTCGTGGCTCAAGCAGAGAGACTTACGCTGACGCCATCATCAAAAAGATGAGCCAAATCTTGACATCGAGGAGCCCCTCTTTCAATTGGCTCCATTTGAACTTTGTGCAACGAACACCGGTCTGGCCATATCTCAACCTCTCGACAGCCGCGAATCTCTCCTCCTTGGTCAAGAACCACGCGCTAACGGGGCTGTTTGGCACGACGAAGCAGAACAGACCAAACAGGAATGTAAGCGACCCGGCCAACAAGTAGATGTATTGCCACCGCTGAAGCCCTCCGCCGGTAATCTGCGCAAACCCGTAGTTCAATGCGCCTCCAATGATTGTCCACCACCCAGTGCTGCTGAACCACCAACTCTGCCTTAGAGACTGTTCTGACTGTGTATAGTATCCGCTAACGATGCACATGAACCCAGTGGGAATGACAGACTCGACGAAGCCGAGGAAAAAGCGTTGTGCGTATAGGCCCTCGTGGCTGGTGACAGTCGCGGTGAGCATGCATACCAATGCCCAGAGGCAGACAATGGAGCCGAGTGTGCGGCCAATTGGGAAGCGTTGTAGGAGAAAAGTCATCGGATAGAGTCCCGCTAGCATGCCGAAGTAGAAGAGGGAGGTCGCCCACGACAGACGAGAGGTATCGACGGTGGGCGGCGTGGTGGACTTGTCGGTCACGGAGAGGGCGAGGTCGGTGGTCATGCCGAACAAGACGGCAGATCCAAGGATGGCCTGCATTGCCACCCATCAGCCTCAAGCTCGAATGCTTGATACAAAGTTGGGAGGCTTGAAGAGGAGGACTGGTAACAAACAAACATACCTTGTCATAGTATACCAGGCCATAACCGACGGTCATAGCAGGTATCAAGAACAAGTCGATCTTGCGCACAGCTCGGGCTGCGACCGCCGGGTCGATGGCGTGTTGTTCCACGCCCACCATAGCTATCGCAACGTCCTGATCGGCGGCGACATGCTCGGCAGCGGCCGGCGCGGGGTTTGCTTCTGTATCGGCGTCATTGCGCCCCGCCACGTTGCCGCTCGAGAGCGTTGGCTGTGTCTGTTTCTCCTCCGCCATCGTTGTTCTGCATGTAAGTCTTCACGATGTCGTCCCCTGGTTAATCACTGAATGTCCTTGGAAGGAGGAAGATGTAGCGAGTAGCCGAACATGGTGGGCCAATCTGTTGGGACTAGATGTCCGCAGTAGACCCTTTTATGCTTTTATTTAAGCTACTGCTCTAAAAAAATGCGTGATGGGTGTGGTTTGAAGACCTGCAGAGCGAATTTTTCGCTCTCTAGCTCCTTGAGTCATGGCCGATGACAGGGAAGAGCTCTTCAGAAGCCGCTCTGAATGGCGGGGCCAGCGCTGCTCGGAGCTCACTAAGCCCGCCTGTCAACAAAAGTTCGCTTAGGCTCGTCCTGTTTGTGGGTAAACGCGGCTCTCCAAGACTCTAAAGGCTCTCTAGACCGCACTTGGCACCGCCGAAGGGTGGCCGAGAAGAATGATTCAAGATCTGGCCTGATATGAACTGACAAGAAGCTCGCCGACAAGCTCAACTCTGGGCCTTTGAGAAGTTCCTTGATATGTCGACAAAAGGCGGGCCGTGAAGATGTGAAAAGTGAAGAGCCTACTTGAGTGTATTATCCAGCGACGGCAAGCTGAGGGATACCCAGCAGCGAGTACGGAGGGGTACGGTCGTACAGTCCCTACCGGTTCGGCAATCCTTCAGATTCCCATACCATGGGTGCTATGCAGCAGGATGTTGGACTCAGTAGGTACACTACTGCGCTTGATTCGCGGTTTCAGCTTTTGCAATGATATTTAGGAAGCATTTATTTTGTTGCGAGGGCCACATCGAAGAGATGAAGAGCCCAGATCTGCGAGCCTGCGACTCGGTAAACCTTTGTGGTAGTGTCGTTACAGCGTACTTTCGCCAATCAGATGTCGGAGGTTCTTCCAGCTCGGTAAGTGATGTAGACTGCAGCTCCCAGGAGCCGCCTGCAGTAAGTTGTAACGTGATGTGGGTAAGCCGATATTGGATAAGGTGCGGCAATCGAGCCGGCCCGGATGTGAGATTGCAAGAGCGCACACCATTGTCCTCCTTTGAAACTAATAATTGCGGAACCTACGCCAAACTACTTGTAACACATGAACACCAAGCTTCTCTCTCTCGACTCATGGCAGGGATATCTCTTCTAGAACCAGGAAGAAGAAGGGGTGAGATTTGCACGGTGCGTAATATTGGTAACGCGTTTCCGAACCGCTTAGAGGACCTTGCCATTCTGTAAGTTAATTTCTAAGGGGCATCTGATATCTATCGTTGATGAAGCCGCTTATATTCTTTTCTTTTTCTTGTTGGTGACCGGTCCCGTCAATAGTTTAAGACTAGCAGAGGCTGACCGGACAATGAATAGGGCTATTCGACAAGACGATGATCTTTCCATCGGTGCTGTGGAGAGACGTTTTGCGGATTTGCACTTTCCGGTGGGCATGTCTGATTATGTCGGCACTGACGGGTTCACTCAGCTTCCGCAGCGAACATTTTCAGACTCAGCGTCTAAGAACAGTTGGTCGGTCATGAGGTTTCGTGGCCTTGACGGCAAGATTTTCAAGTATGAGGGTGTGGTGGACCACCAACGTATAGAGAGTACTGCATGCTCCATTCTCAATTTCTATAAACGTCAACCCTAACGTGAACCTCTCTAGGGGATTCTAAAAGTGAAACAGCAGTAGGCACTTGGATTTGTGACAAAGTTGATCGGGGTTCCAACTTCAACACATCACCTCTTGTCGTCCTAGTATTCCGAGCAAATCATGTTCGTGACTTGGCCGAGTGCCTCAGGCGATATTTTGATAGGAAACCAGAGATGCTTGATCAAATTAGACGTAATCCTCTCTTCATCTACATTGTTCTCTACGACTGTTTGAACAATTTCAAAACAATTCTCTATCAATTTGAACGACTTTATGAAGAAGCTGTAAGTTTCCAATGTATTTGCTCTCAGTTTGAGACAATTGTTGAGATACTCTTAGACGTCGAACCAGGAAAAAAATCTTTACGGCATATTTGGAAGGTCCTACCAACTCAACAATGGCCTGATGTCAATGTCATATAGTCTTCCAGACATATTGATGCACAAGGGAGCCCTGACTCGACTGGGGCACTTGATTAGCGAGAGTGAGTTGCGTCCATCAATTTCTTCGAAGAAACCTCCGCACAGATGGCCATACCCATTCTTGAGATCATTCTTGAGATCATTCCTGAGACTGGACTAGGTGAAGGTGGAGATAGAACGAGCCTTCTACGGATGCTTCACGAAATAGAACTAGGCTTGGAGGATTTTGAGACAAGTCTAGAGTCTCTATCAGATCGCTGCGAAGCAGCTTTGAATCTTGTGAGTGTGCTGCCATATTGTCACCTTTCACACACAGTTCTACTAACTCCATTTCAAAGGAGTTCAATCTATCGGGGGAGAGACTCAATCTCATTATGATGTGGTTCACGGCTTTTACTGTCCTCTTCACTCCGATTGCCTTTGTAGCTGTGGGTTCGAGAGACTTAGCCTTTGACTATTTATGAGCTGACGGCAAGAAATCAGGCGATCTTCAGCATCATTGACTCCGATCCAGTATGGTTTCTCATATCAGGAAGTGCCGTATTACTCATAAGTATTGGGTTCTGTCTATGGGCCTACAGCTCTGTCGTGAATCTCGGTCATGGCGTGAAGAGTGGCCAATTCAGAGCGCCAGTTCTTCGCCTGCCTTATCAGGAGAAACGCGTTCGTCGACAAGAGTCAAGGGGAATGGAGGGTCATAATACAAATCAAACCCACGCTTATCAAAGCCGCCATGAGAGGGTGAGACGAACCTCCCATGCATATAGGGAAGAAGCTGGACGCACCCACAGTACACGGGCTTCGTCGTCGTCTTCTTCAGGATCATCCTCACCGCCACCAGCCTACGAATTAGGAGCTTCGACTTATCGACGCCGCCGTCATCAACACAGCTCTCCAGCCGCTCAACAAAGGACTGAAAGTAGCAATCTGATGTATTCTCGCAGCGGAATTCGCCCGCATGCCCACATTCCGCGACCAGAGGCAGATGGGCATGCAGGAATACGAGTGAATACTAGAACGTATGCCCCACCGCCTCCGCCGCCGGCCGCGCCAAGGAGAATCTACGTTGAAGAAAGATTTGTTGAAAGATTTGAGGAAGACGACCATGGTGAAGGTCCATCCAGAGGTCCACCGCCACCCCCGGGTCCATCACGAGGACCAAACACTGAGTAACGGGTAAACGGTGCACTTGAAAATCAGCAAACAACACATGAGTGAGAGAAATCATCTACAGTTCCGGTCACTCTCTAATTGCATATCACCTTATGATTACTCTACCGTTGACCGTCCCAAGAGCCTTTGGAGACTGCCAAAGCCAGCTGAATGGCTTCTAGTCATGTGCTGAACAGTCCCGGCATGCGCCACGCTGCCATTCATCTATCGCAATTCCCTGTCCTCCTAACCTTGGACTTGCAAGGCGGCTCTATCGGCACGCAATAATGGCTGTTCATTGCAGGGTCTACGGTGATTAGGCTTGTTGGAGAGGAATTCTCGTGGGGGCAAGGTATTCTTCGTGCAGATGTGGCGCCAGAGATGGTGTGCAATCCGCCCCCAAAGCGCTCAGGCCGTCTTTGGAGGTTACAACATGAGTGGTGCGCCGTCCGCCCGCACCTTCGACTTCTGTCGCATCCACCTTGATCTCATGTAGTTCGGACTGGCCGAGATTCGTGTATGTTTCATTGGATGTCCTACAGATCACTGATCCTATGGTTATACTACATAGACGCCTTTTTTTTTATTTTTTATTTTTTTTTGAGCGCTATTGGCTCTATCCAGACTCAGGGTAACACAAACAGATGGGGAAGTGCTTCAGGAGATACATCACATTGACACAGGGGACAGCGTACCAAGAGCCAGACCTCTACTCGAACACCTGCCCGATTAAGGAGTGCAGCAGAGCCTCGCGAGCCAGTTCCCACAACAAAGATAACCCTTGATGAAAAATTGTATGTGATGCTCGAGATCAATTGGCATGCTTCATATAAGGTGATTGTAACAATCCCTGCTGTACTTACCGCATCCAGCCACCTTCTCCGTCAAATTTTTGCATTTGAGAGTGGATGCACCACCCATTGCATGAACCTAGGAAATGGACTCGAGAGCTGAGAACAGAAAGAAATATCTCATCCCCTAGTGCCCATCTTCCCTGTTGTATTGGCTCAGTGGCCAGCCACCGGCGAGCCGGTGTTCTGTTTTGGGGCACACATTCTGCGAACCAGTCCAGTAGTCCAAACCAATGAAAGCCATGGCTTCGGCCTTCACAATTTTTCAACAGACACTACCTAAACTTCACAGAGCCGCAGACAGCTTGCCAAGCCCGGCACACTCCATGCTCATATCCGGCCCCTGGGTTCCTTGGGCTTAGTGCTGTGGCTTACATGTAATTCGGTGTCTCAGTACTGACCTTTCCTCTTATAAGGGCTTGATCTACACGTGCAGCTGTTCTCGTGCATTTTGTACCGCTGAATAACCATTTGCCCGCAATATCCATCTCAAAAAGCGCTATGGGCGAGCACGATATCAAGCCAACATGCCTCTCGGCACAGCTACATGATCCGGAAGATATCCGTGACCCTATTCTCCACTACTTCGGTTGTATCGAGATCGGTGAAAGGAAGGACTATTTCGACATAGAGAAAGACATTTGGCAATATGAACAGGAGATCGAAATGGAAAAGATTGAACTATTTCATCCGGACTTCAAGGGCGACAGAAGAAGTGCAGCAGAAATTCGGGTTAGGAAGAAGATTGGCAGTCTTGCTGTCGCGGTTGAGGCGCAATATAACCGGATCGATATTCTGAGGCGCGCTATCAAAGCAGATGCCTCACGTCCTCTTGACAATAAGCTGGGTCTTAGCGATGCAAAGAAACTGGCTCCGTTGAATTTAGTTGATTGTGTGGCCAAAAGCCACCAGGACTGGAAACGCTCAGCGGTTTTTAAAGACGGTATTGAGAAGGTACGAGCATGGAGGCGCGATCACGGCAAGCCTGTCGATGAGCCGGAACCACTTCAATCGACACAACCAACCAAAGCAGAGCCCGATATCCCAGCAGAACGAAGGGCCATACGCAATATTGTGCTGCAACATCAGAAATTACCTGAGACTTGGTTCGACGAACCTGATCATCTTCATGTTGACCAAGACTACTCGTTAGAACGCGATGTCAACGCATATGTGGTACAATTTAAGCGCACATCACCAGAAGACGAGGAGATTGAGCTACCGTCCCAATCTGATTCGGGCCCCTCAGCCAGACCACAATTGTCCAGAGAAGCATCGTTAGCTTCTACAAAGACTGGAAGTTCTTCATACTATCTGAAGCCGGAGGATGAACCACCAAAAGATTGGCGTTTTAAGGGCCAATTCCCAGACCAACGTGTTGCAATGAAGTATCTCTTGGCAAAGGGTGACGAGGCGGAGAATCCGGATGTAATACTTTGGGGAGAGCGAAATCCAGACAGACTTCGATACTTTCATATACCTTGTAATAATATGGAGGTCAGCTTTCGTTTTATTCAGATCAATTATAACCTTAGAACTTTGCTAATTGCTATCTGTTTCAACAGTGGGTTGAGGTGAGTCTTTTCCACTGGTCGCCATCCGATTCAAGTCCTAAAACAAAGTACAGGAGGTCATCGCGAGATACTTCAAAGAAGATCGACCCGATTATAACGGATTATTCAGAAATCCATCCATAAAAAAGCGGAGCAGGAGCTACATGGTGTTAAGGCCAGAATACTGGAGGGGCCAGCAGCACGGCGGTCGTCGTGCTGTTGTACACGCACGGCACTTGCGTCCGCTTTGCGAAACGGTTTCTTCTGGTGAGTGATACCTCAGTCAAAATGATCTTGGCTCTAATTCATCAAGACATACTGGAGGTCGAGCAAAATCCCAAAAACCTTGTACTCTTTGTGAGTTTTATACAACATTCCGTATTTGCTTACAGCGCATTACTCATTGTCTCAGATGCCCTATCTCCATTGGGAAACTGATCGTAACCGGGAGAAGATGGCACAAGTGATCGATGCGGAGACCGAAAAACATCGAATAGAAATTCGCAAAAAGAATTCCACTGAAACGCAGGAAAGAATAAATAGCAGAGCCGCCCCGAAAGCCAGCAATGAGCCTGTCGCTGAGATGCCGGTCAATGAGAAAGAGCAAGACAATAAAAAGAAACACCATGGCCCACTTAGGACGATGACTGAGGTGATCAACGCCACGCGCAAAAGGCATCATGCGAAAGGCGCCCAAGGACTTGAATTTGACGCGAATGGGCGAATGTTGGTGCCGCATAAACCTCTCGGTCAATTTCTTATCGACGCAGCCCGTCTTTATGAAGCCATTGCGACTTTTCGTGACAAGAAACTCCTCGAGAACTTCCTTCACAAAGACCCTCCATATCATCCCCGCCGAACGTTAGATCAGTCATACTACTGGACTTTGAAGACTACAAAGGCCCGAGACCGAGATCAGGTGGTATATCGAAGCACAACGCTTAACACAGAACTCGCACATCGATTGGAAGAACTCAACCCAAAAAATAGTGTATCATTACTCGACAAGATTCAATCGAAATTTGCGGGCCCATGGTGGATCAAGTCAGAGTCCGGACCAAACCTGCCAAAAGTGTTGCACTGGCCTGATCATACATGCGATGATATTCACGGATGTGACCAATGTAAGAGTGACATTCGGAAAGTGTCTCGTTTAGTTATGGTTGACCAGTTATGGATGTGGATTCTTGATGAAAGGACTATCATAACATGCTTTCCCAGGAGATACGGGACCAATAAGCAGGACCCATCAGGCGTTCACAAGTCGATTCGAAACCGACTCAGAGCCGCTCGGAAGAACCAAATTCGATCAGTGTTTGACCTGGCCCTCATAATTTTAGACGAGTGCTCGAATACCTTCTTTGATAGGACTAAGACTCAGGTTAGTATAGCAGAATTACCGTGGACATGAGCTGACCAGAACAAGGATCGCCATCCCCAAGTCATGGATCTCTTCGCCGAAGCCATTGGTAATGTAGTAAGTAATCATTTATTCTTATAAGGCAACAATAGAATTTGAACTGAGATCTATCAATAGACAAATCGTCAGACTATCTTGTTTCAACATCTCTGGCATTGGACAGAAAAAGCTTGCAAGATCTATCGGGCTAAGACTGAGCATGTCGAGTCTAATGATCTACACGTTCCCTTGCTTGATATCAATCCGGAAGGTAGGCTACAAAGGGAGATCAAAGACATTATTGACGAGCTGGACATCATGATACATATCAATAGGAAGCAGAAAGAGGTTTTGAAACGATTTTCTAAGCACGTCGAGCACATACTGGACCCTGAAGGTCACTGGAGGGAACAATCATCCAACCATGACTGGGATGATGGCCTGCGCCCGCCGATGCCTACGGTATCGAAGAAAATGGATGATCATACTAACGAACACGAGAAACGAGAGCAGTTTGACTGGTTCCGGATAGAAGCTTTTGACCTTCTCTCTGAAGTTACCGATCGGATAGATGAGCTTGAGGGATTGAAGAAGAGTGCGGAGAGCACAGCACAAAGTGTGAGTGGTCGCAGAGACTGAGAAATTCAAGAGTGTTCTCACCGAAGGTTCTAGGTAAATGACTTGCTGGCATTAAAACAACAACAAGCCAGCGTCGTTCAGGCATGGCAATCTGTGAAGCAGGCTAAGGAGACAGTCAGACAAGGCCGGGCAATTATGATGTTTACAATCGTAACTATCGTCTTCGTAAGTGACGCTGCGAAGACACCACAACCGTTCTAGCTAACGCTCGAAAGCTGCCTCTATCGTTCATGTCGAGTGTGTTCGGCATGAACAATGCCGACTTTCAAGGAAGCAACTGGACACTATATGATCAATTCAAACTCATGTGTAAGACGTTATGCCTGTTGAAGAGACTTAATACGAGCTAATCGACTCCGAAGTCCCGATATCTGCAGGAATAATCATTGCTGCAGTCGTCCTTGCTTTCAGCAATTTCCTTCGTGCATTGATTTGGTCTGCTTACATGTACTTGTCTACCGTGTTCATTGTTCACACCGGATTGTATCGTGTCTGGCTTACTGGTCGCGACGAGTGGAATAGCCAATCATTAATGCGCAAAACGGAGGAAAAGGTCAGAAGAATGAAGGAAGAAGTTCGAAAGCAAAAACGACAGCGTGCAGCCAAGAGACGTGCAGCTGAGGCGCAGGAGGAGCATGATGAGGGGAGGCCAGATAGACCAAAGCCGTGGAAGAGGGGAAGAAAGAAGAAGAAAAGCCAAGACGAACTCAACAGCGAACCAAGGCTCAATGGCAGTCCGTTAGCCCAGACATCATCAACGACCGCTCATGGCACGGAAGCCAGTAGAAACACTGCAAATCCACTAACTGCGGAGCAGACGCCAGTGCTGATGGCATCTGGCACTAATAGGGTTTCTTCTCAGCGACGAACAGTTCAAGATGCGATTGAGATGCAGCCAATGTCAAATACAAGATTGCGTGGAGGCGAGAGATCTAGGCACAATGTCTTTAGAAATCAAAGAAGGCAACGAGAAGAAGGTGCTGGGGATCTAGTATAATTCCTGTTCCTCATGATGGACCTGCTAGTTTATAGCTATGAAAGGCGAGAAAAGACGTAAGAGCTTAACATAAAAAAGATCACACTTTATTTTTAACATTGGCAAAAGTTAACTCAATACCTAATTCCTACATAAAAGATATATATAAAATCAATTTATAGAGAAGACATTAAAATTTAGATGCTTTGGAGAAGAGTTATAGGTGAACATAGATACTTAGGTATGCTTACATCCGGGGTCTTAACTCCGCGTCACGTGGCAGAAAGCTAATGCAAATATCAACGACGAGAACCAGGGTTGCAAGGTTTCCATGACCGGTAGAAAGCCGGTAACTTGAATGAGCTCTTTGTATGTGTCAAATATCTAGCATTAGCACGTGATGGGTCGCGCTAGATGTACTCCCCATTCCGGGACTGAGGGTCCCGGCAGTACCGGACCGAGTAGGCTGAAGAAAAGAGTGAGAAGCGGATGTCGTACTTGCAAGTAAGCAAACGCTTTCTCTGTTTCAAATCCTGTCGCTTACGTTTCTCCAGAATTCGAAAAGTCAAGTGTGATGAAGGTCGACCGGCATGTGTGAAGTGCGTTTCGACTGGCCGGGTCTGTGAGGGCTACGAAGTCTGGGGAGGAGGGAACACTCTCGATCTTGTTCTGCAGACCTCTCTGACGAAGAAGAAGCTTCTCGGTATCATTTCTTTAGAGAATGAAGATGAACGTGGATTTGCCGAATGGTTCCGTTGCAAAACGAGCTTCAAGATGCAAGGCGCATTTGGTTCACCATTTTGGGAAACACTCGTCATGCAAGCAAGCTTAGAAGAACCACCGATATTTCATGCCATGCTAGCTTTGAGCTCAGTTCACAAGAGAGTCTGCTTTGGTGTAGGAGAGGCTGAATGGGAGAGAGATCCCGACAGACTGGAGCAGTTCACTTTGCGGCAGTACAGCAAAGCGATCAATGCGCTTCTTCAGCCTAGATCTGGGTGTGAGGGCGAGGCTGCGACTCGTGTCGCTCTTATTTGCTGCATGTTGTTTATCTGCCTCGAGTTTCTCCGCGGTCGCTACATTACGGCCAACGATCATCTTCAAAATGGGATGAAGTTGTTAACTGCACTTCAGGCAAAACGCGAGTTTGGGACGACTATCGACAATTGGCTCGTCGAAGCTTTCACACGAATGAACCTGCTTGCCGTGCAATTTGGTCATGGCTATCGGGCGCCCTTGACCATGAGACTTGCTGATAATCGGGCATCGCAAATGATAACATTCGGCTCTGTTGCTCAAGCAAGATCTAGTCTCGATTCGATGTATAGCGAAGTCATAGATCTCTCGCAACGCTGTCACCAAGAGGCGAGTGCTCAAGACGCGATGAAGTATGTCCCGGGACGGGACCTTGTCAAACTCCAAGAACGCATCAAATCTGACCTCGACGGATGGTTTATTACTTACAAGGCATCTCGAGTCAACCTTCAGAATCAATTAGGCCGTGTTTCGAAGATTGGCTATGAGCTCCTGTTCTTGTTTTACGCCATGGCAGTCATTATGGCCGATACTTGTTTCCGTATGGATGACGAGGTGGCTTTTGACTCTCACACCAATGCTTTCACTTCCATAATCAATCATTCGAGCAAGGTGTTAGATGCTGTCCAAGCGGTTCATTCACTAGACAATCCGGTGTTTCGCTCAGGGTCAGAACTCTTCCTATTCAATGCCGATATTGGTTGGACCCCACCCCTCTTTTACACAGCTTTACATTGTCGGGTTCGCTCTATCAGATATCGAGCTATCGAGCTTTTACGTGTGTTTCCGAGTAAAGAGGGTATTTGGGACTCTACATTTGCAGCTTCTGTATCTCAACAAATCATACAGATTGAAGAAGGAGACTGCTATCCAGACGTCTTCACCAATAAGAACAGCTACGCTGGTAGCGAACCGGCAGACATGAGCTTAGATACACTGGTTTTGCCAGCATCGCGAAGGGTTTGCGATATCCACATCACTCTGCCTGATAGCCCGTCAGCGGTTAGCACATTGACTTGCAAACGAATGAAAGACAACAACATCTGCGAGGTGATCACCAGAAAATATGATCCTACTACCAACGAGTGGTTTGAATGAAAACTCTGATATAATTCATATCGAGTGCAAGGTATACCCGCTGACGAGAACGAGATGTCGTTTTTAATCCTGTCTCAAATAGTCGAATTGTAGATTCGATAGATGGACAGTGTTCTCAAATTTCTTGCCCTTGCAGTTCCTTCTGAGTCCATTCCCAGAGTCTCTTCGCGAGCTCGGTATCGAGCATCAGACCAGAGGGCGCATAATGTCCGATAGGCTCATAATGTTGGCCACTCTTGACACCTTCAGCCGTTGCCGCCCACAACTGATTTTTCACACCTTCTTCGACAGGTCGCCAGGCCTTTGGCGCCACTTCGGTCTGTATGTGAATCATTTGCTCATCGCCTGGATCACGGGAGAAGAGTTGGGTTGCTACCTCACCGGGGTCGATAGAGGCAATCGTGAACTGTGGATAGTGTTTGGCAAGCTCCTGCACGTACAACATGTTCGCTGTTTTGCTCTGGATATAGCGATTTACTGGTGTAGCACCCTCCAGAGATTTGAGAGTGTCAAATTGAATCTTCTCCGGCCCTGCCCATTTCCAGGCAGATGAGGCCATGCTGACGACACGAACGGGATAGAGAGTGGCAGTCTTGAGAAGGGTAGGCTCGAGGAGTTTAAGGAGGAGCGCGTGACCGATATGATTCGTACCCATCTGGATCTCGTAACCCTCCTTCGTCAGCTTGGGTGGGCAGCCCATGACTATTTGTGTCGTCAGTATTCCTTCCAACAAATGATTGAAGAGAATGTTCTCCGAGAGTTAGGCTTATTGGGCTTAATATTGAGTTTGTCGAAGTTGATTTATGGAAGGGGGCGTCTTACGTCCGGCGTTGAGCATCAGGATGTCTAGGCGTTCTGAGGACGTGAGAACTGTCCTGGCAGCAGCTTTAATCGAATTAAAAGAGCTCAAGTCTAGCTCCAAGAAGTGCACTGCTGCGTCTGGTACTTGCTTCTTAATATCTTCAAGTGCCTCATTACCCTTCTCCAAGCTACGAGCAGCCATCCAGATCTTTCCAGGATTGTGTTTGGCCAATTCAAGGGAGGCTTGCTTCCCTAATCCGCTATTGGCACCGGTGATGAGGATGACCTTTCCCTCCAGAGGAGGAATGTCATCAGCTGGGTCAAATGAAACACCTTTGTTGACCATTTCGAAAGTAAATGCTAGAAGGTTGTCGAGCCAAAACTTGTCGTCGACATCTAAGATTGATGTTCTAAGGGCATTTTAAACGTGAAGAATTCGGTGCCGGGGAGTTGGTGCTCCCCGAATAAATACTGTATGCGCATTTCCTAAAGAGCGAGTCTGTATCAAGAGGCTCTTTCGCGCTCGTTTCTCAGCTCAGGAGAATCATGCGCGGGTCAGGACAGAGGAAGCCAGCCAACCAGATTCGAAGATACCCGAACGAGCCAATGAGATCACCACGAACCCCCTTTCTAGGCCAACATTTGGCAGTCGGGGATTGCGGAATTAAACAACAACGCCACCGTATCTCTAGCGGGCTCTTATATTAAGATATTAAACTTGTCGATGAGCGTGAAGAAACGATTAGCGCAAGTGACTCTTTTATCAGCCTACATGTAAAGATCTAGTATCAAAAAGGTGTAATGAGCGACACGTGAAGTGGTCATTCAGAAGACTCTGAAGGAGGTTGCTGGTCTGCTAGAATTTTAAGGCTCGCTAAGGCGTAGTTAGTAACTGGGAAGCTATCGGAATGAAGCTGCAACAATCGATGTAATCCGAAAACTTGGTTGCCCATCTATGGGAGGTCTCGTTGTCCGTTGAGGCAAGGAATCTGCTTAAGATGAAACTTCCAACAATGGAAAAGGACGCATGCGAAACTAAAGTAGGAAACATGCTTAGATTTACACATGCTTATCATGGGATGCTACTATTTATTAATGGAAGATGGAGTTAACTTACATGGACACCAAAGGGCGGCTTGCTGACTGACGGTAAGGTTCTCTAAAAGCAATACGGCACCGGATGTCATCTTGGAAGCCACCTCGCAGACATGAGTAGCATCAGCGCGCTTTCTTTCCAGTTTCGACAGAACCGCCCTACAAAGGATGATATTCGAGGTGTAGTAGGCAAGTAGAAGATTTCTTAGAGTTGTTAGAACGAGACGTCACCTCTGATACGAGGAAGTTGAACCTGTAGAATCAGGAAACGGAAATCCCAGACCAAGTAAATCTGAATGACATGCTTTCCATTATTGAAGAGCATGCTCAGAATGAAAAAAGTCTGCATGAGCTGTTCTGAAGATTTAACAAGCCACTCCCGTTTTGCTGCGACGGTATACAAGGTCTGCAGTACATCTGAAAGGATAAGCGTTAGGGAACTCATTGCTATGACTAAGCTGGCAGAATGCTGAAGTCCAGGAATCAAATGCTCTTCTCCCTCTTCAGCAAAGTCGGCTAGAATCAAGCTGTCGACATCATTCTGAGAGTCACCCAATAAGGAGGGTCGACCCATCGCCAGGGCGGACCTTGGTATGTATCAGTACCTGGGTTAAAGAAGATATTAGTAATACTAATCTTAATGCTAAATATGCCTTTAAACTCTTTATAAAGCGCTACCTTAACCTTATTATAAGGCGCTACTTAAGTAGCAGTAGATAGCTTAGCTCTCAGCGTATCCTATGCCTTCTATAGGAGCGCATACTAGTTGACCTTACTGTTGGCGTTAATTGGCATCCGGTCTAACACGACGACTCGCGCCGGCACCATATAGTGAGGGAGCAGGGCCTGGAGCCCAGTGCAGCATGCGCTGTTCGGTAACGTCTGTTACCATCTGGTCCTCTCTAGTTGCTGCGTAGGTGCTCGCGTTGGCGGCTGGAGGAATCTCCTGCACCGCGCCTTCGCCACCGGCCACGACGACAAAGCCGATCAGCTCAGGGTATAACGATCCTTTCTATCAGTACGTCGATAGGTAA
>NW_006920967.1:65828-73065 GCF_000392275.1 Phaeoacremonium minimum UCRPA7
AAAGGTAGATGATTATGACTGGTTAGGTCCTATTGATTGTAGAATCAAACTATAGTATTGAAAGCTGAAGAGCTAGTCTTCTTATCTTTAGGCTTATAGTTATAAGCATAGTCTTATATAGAATTATAGTATACTAGATTATTATAATCTTTTGATGATTTAAATAGTGATCTATAACTAGATTATTATATTTATATAATGATTTTCTAGATTATTATCTTGGCAGAATGATCCTTATCTTCTATCTATATATAATCTTTATTTTTGCCTTATTAGGCTGTCAGCCGCTTATTGTAAGGTGGTCGAACTTCTGGCTATAATATAATGTCCTTCCTTAAGGTCTATATTCTAGAGACCTAGTTTAAATACTTGAGTATTATTCACTTGGTAAGTTTTAAAATCATCTTCCTTACTATTTATAATGCTGACAATATGTTAGGTTATATAAAAAAACCTTAGTCTAAGAAAGTATTATAATATTCTACCCTTATCTTTTTGATTGAGTCTTAAGATTCTAAAATAATATTTTATTCAAATTGTTTTAAACGAAAGCTTATTTATCAGATAAATGATAGTTCTTTTTATTATAGTGAATATATTAAATAAGGCTATTCTTATGATAAAAATAATATAATATCAATATATATAGTTGATTATTTCTTTATAAAAGTATTTATTACTAACATATAATAATAATATATTTAATTATCAAACAAAAATAGCTTAAAGATAAAGAGAAGAAGGTTAAGCTTAAACTTTAAGAGATTATAGCTTACCTAATATATTTATAAAAATAAAGAAAATTATTAGAAGAAAAATATTCTAAGGCTTTTCGTAAGAAAATAATAAAGTTAGATAAGGAGGATAGTATTTATATATAAAAAAAAGCTATCTATATAGAATAATAGTCTGTCAGTTTTATATAGCTTTTTAAAGCTATAGATATAATTGACTAAAATATAATAGACTTTAAGCTTTCTATCCTTTAGAGTTTCTTTAGTAAAAGTTCTTTATAAGTTTTTAAAACTTTGCTAAATTCTTAAATAGTTTTTATATATTTTCTAAGTTGTTATAATCTTACCATTTGATCAAATATTATATTTATCATCCTTTCTTTTATAAATCTAATATCTTTTCTACTTTATATTCTTAGTTTAATTCTACTTTAACGTTTATTTAAAGTTTTATAAATTTATATATTGATTCTAAAAGTAAAATATAAAAAATACTTTATATTCTTATAATTTTAAGTAATAATAGTTTATAATTAGATTTTAATATTTTCTATTTGATTTTAAATAGTCTAAATTTTTTATAGTTTAATTTATTATTTGATTATTTTGTTTTTATATTTTGTTATATAAGGTAAACTTTATCTCCTTTTTTAAAAAAATGATTCTTTTATTTTTTAAAGATTATAATACTTTAATATTTATTCTTTAATGAATATTAATTAGTTTCTTATTTCCTAATAAAGCTATTAAAGCTATTTTATTATAAGTATTACTTTTTCTAACTTTAATTCTATTTTAGTTAGATAGCTAAGTTTTAGGTTGAATTTATAGTTTATATAAAATAATGATATTCTTATTAATTTACTGATTAATATATTATAACTAAATTAAACTATTGATAATAATATAATCTAATTATTTTATTTATAGTTAATATAATATTAAAAATATTATTTGATAATTTAATTTAGTCTTTTTATTTATCTATCAATTCTAAAATATTAAGCTATAGATAGTTTATAGTTTATCTTAAATTATATTATAAATAATTGTTAGAATTTTAATATAAATAGTTTATCTTAATTTAAAATTATTTCTTTTAATAATCTATAATTAACTATAACTATCTATAAGAATATATATATTAGTTTTTTAATATTACTTTCTTTCTTATATAAAATAAAGTATATATACTTTATAAGTCTATTAATAATTATAAAAATACTATTATATTTAACTTTTATTAATGATTCTTTCGACTAAAAGAGCTTTATTATAAAGTTTTATAAGATTGATTCTTATAGTTATTATATAATCGATAGAGATTATAACTTTTTATATAGTTTATATCTATTATTTTTATTTTATTTATAAATATTATATTTATCTAATATTTTTTTAACTTTATTTTTTATATATAGAAAGTTATATTTTCTTTATA
The DNA here is from genome assembly GCF_000392275.1 of Phaeoacremonium minimum UCRPA7. NCBI lineage: Eukaryota > Fungi > Ascomycota > Sordariomycetes > Togniniales > Togniniaceae > Phaeoacremonium > Phaeoacremonium minimum. Next base: position 68,004 of record NW_006920967.1, read on the forward strand.
TTTATTTAAAAATTTTTATTACTTTTATATATTTAAATTCTATTAGTTTATAATATACTTTGATAAATTCTTCTTATAATTCTAATAATATATATATATTCCTTTTATACTTATATTATTTTTATTTTATATTATTAGTTTATATTAATCTTAAGAAAACTTATATATTATATTTATACTTTAGCTATCTATATACTTCTTTAAGTTTTCTTTTTTAAATATTGTTTGGTTTTATTTTTAAGAATATATTGATTTATTTTTTTGCTTATATTAAGGTTTTATCTAGATTTATTATTAAAATAGCTTATATTTCTTTTAATATTTTCTGATAATAGTCTATTTATTAGCTTAAAGTATTTATTCTATCGTTTTTTGATTTTTTTTAGTAGATAATTTAAAAGTTAAATTCTAATAATTTTTCTATTTATCTTATCTATCTTTTATTAAATTCTTTTATAATTATAAAATAAATAAGATTCTTATAGTTAGTATAGATAAATACTTTATAAAAAGTTCTAGATAGATACTATCTTTATTTTTTAAATATTTTTATTATAATTATTAACTTTTTATTATAAATCTAATAATTTAATTCTAAACTATATAATTTTTTTAAAAAGAATATTATAAAGTATAATCAATATTTATTATCTTTTTATTTTAACTATCTTTTAAGTATAAAATCTAAAGTATTTGTTTTTACTTTATATTATCTTATTAAGTTAAGGTTTTATAAGATTAGTTTAGATAATACTTACTACTTTAGTATATTAAATATAATTTATACTTTATTATCCTACTAAAAGACTCTATCTTTCTTTATAAAGTCTATAAATAATATAACGATTTTATTATAGTCTTTGATAAATTTTTAGTAAAAATTGAAAAATCTTAAAAATCTTCTAACTTTCTTAACTATAGTTAGTTTTAACTATTTTTAAATAGTTTAGATTTTACTTTCTTATATACTAATTTATTTTAACTTTATTATATAGCTAAGGAAATTAACTTTTATAATATAAAATATACTTTTCTTAGAATTTATTAATAAGTTAGCTTTTTATAGCTTTAATAGTATTTAGTATATATATATTTGATACTATTTAAATATCCTTAAATATATTAAAATATTATTTAAGTAGATAATAATAAAAATATTTAAAAATTCTTATAAAATATAATTAATTATAGTTTAAAAACTAGCTAATATATTAGTTAATCTAAAAAGTATAATTAAATATTTATAATATTTATATTAAATATAAAATATTATTTTCTATTTATTTTCTTCTTTGATTTTAATTAGATTATATACTTTTAAAAGGTTTAATATTATATAATCTATCTTATAGTTTTAATATTAAAGATAGTAGATAATAATTCTTTATTATAATATTGTTAAACTATTTATAATCTATATATAAATATAACTTACCTTCTTTTTTTAATATAAATAAAATTAAATATTCAATTGATAATATAAACAGTCTAATATATTCTTTTCTAAGGTTTTTATCTAAATACTTTTAAAATACTTTTAGTTTAACTTTATTAAGTCTATATATTTTATAAAACTTTAACTATATTTCTTCTTTAAAGAATATTTTATAGTCTTATTTATTATATTATAATAAACTTATCTTTAATTCTTTTATAAATAATTTAGTATATTTTTAATATTCTTATAAAATATTTTATAATTATTCTTTTTCTTTATTGATTATAAATATTATTATTTGTTTTTATAATATAATGTTAATATTCGATATATTAATAGCTTCTTTAAACTTACTTAAGAATATTAAGATTATTATAATCTTTTTATTAGCTAAGTTTTGTTAGAATTCTTATTTAACAACTTATAATTATTATTCTTCTTTAAATATTAATGAATTTTATAAGAATATATTATTTTCTTAATATAAATAATCATTAATTTAATCGATTTGAAAGTTATTTTTCTTAAGTTATAATAATTCTAACAATATTAAGTATTTAGTAAAGTTTATTATATTAAACTAAATTTTTTCTTATTTTCTTTATATTTTTATTTATAGTTTATTTATTTCTTTATTAACTATTTTTTTATTATAAATAACTTTTTCTCTATTAGCTATTATAAGATTATAAAGATCTTTCTTATATCTTTATTTTAAATAGTATTCGTTAATAAGCATAGATAATATATAGTTTTCTTATACTTTATAATCTATGATTATAATAATATTATATCTTTTAAGATTTATCTTAATATATAGATAATCTTCTTATACTTTTAAGCTTTATAAAAACCTAATTTTATATTTTCTCTTTTATAGTTTCTTTATAATTAAGATGATTTTTTTTTTTAAATCTTTTCTATATTTTTTGATGATTTAAAAAGTTAGTAAATTTCTTTACTATTAGTTTTAATAGTATTTATAAGTTTTAAGAATATTTATTATTTTAATTTTTTTACTGATTATATTTAAAATTTAATTTTTTAGTTATTTAAATGCTTATATTAATAGTAAAGATAGTTTTTTTTTATTATTATTATCTTATATTATTCTTATAATATTAATGATTTACTTATCTAAGTATTTATCTTACTTTTTTTAGCTTTATTTTTAACTTTAAATTAAACTAAAATCTTTTTAAACCTTTTGTTTAATATATTAATAGATTTTAATATAGTTTATAAATTCTTATAATTTTTCTAATATCTTATTAGTTACTTTTTAGCTAATTCTTTAAATATACTAATTAAATATAATTTATTATAAACTCTCTAATTCTTAATTAATTTCTTTAAGTCTTATTATTTTTATATATTAATATATTTATTCTTTAACTATATTATATAATGTTTAGTTTCCTATTTGTTTAATATATGATAACTCTTCTTCTTTTAAGTTAAAAATGTTTAATTATTATATAGTAAGTTATAATAAGTTTTATTAACTTTTTATATATCATTATAATATAATATTTCTAGTTTATATTGATTATAGATACTATTAATTATATTATTTCTTAGCTTTAAAGATTATATACTATTTATATTTAAATATTTGATAGTTTCTTTAATACTTTATCTTATATTCTATCAAATAGTTTTTACTAAGTTTAAAGGTTACTAACCTAACTTTAATAATTTATTCTAAAATATACTAATATTTTATTTCTATTTTCCTTAATATTCATATGATTAGTTTATTAGTATATCTTCTTAAAAAGAAGTTATTCTTTATTTTCTTTACTATATATAGTATATATTGATTATAGATATATATTGTCTATAATAAGATATAATAATTTAGATTTTAATAATTTAATAAAGAATCTTCTTTAAATATTATAAAAGTTCTTAGTTAGTTAGTTTATTCTTAGTATACTTAATATATTATAACTTTTGCTAAGATAATTTGATTATCTAGCTTATATAATATTAAATATAGTATATATCTACTATTGGTTTCTAACTTATAGGCTGATGATAGTACTTCTTTATTTATAAGTTCTAATGATAGTATAATCTTTCTAAATAATATCTTTTTTATAAGTATTAGTATATTACTTTTTATACTAAAGGTTTTACCTTATAATTAGGATTTTGGTTTATTATCTTTAGCTATATTTATATTATAGATTTATCATACTTTTTTATAATTATATTAAAATAATATAATGATAGTTCTTTACTATTTTAGTGGTTTAAAGTATTATCTAGTATTTTCTTTATCTAACTTATGTTTTTTATACTTATTATTATAATAATATATTTAGCTAAGGATATTATATATTATTATATTTATTTGCCGTTTAGATTCTATAAGTCGTTTAGATTCTTTATATTCTTAAGTATAATATCTTTTCTTATTATAATTATAGTATTATATATCCTTTTTATCTTAGATTTTCTTTTATTATCTTTTTTAGAATATATTGATTTCTATAAGTCTTAAGTAATATCTATAAACTATATTTTATAGCTTATTATAATATTATACTTACTTTTTACTATTAGCTTAGTATATTAGTTTTAGTATCTAGCTTTTATAAGATTTCTTTTTAAGATATTTTTTAAATAATCGATTGTCAATTTATATAGTTATTTTCATATATTTAGAGAATTTATTTAGTTAGTCTTATTTAGCTAATTTGTCTTTAATATCATTTTTTAGCTTTAAATAGAAAGCTATCATAAGGAGATTATTTAGTCAATCTAGTTTTAATAAAATTTATCGGAATTTTGACATATATTCTAATATTAATCCTTTTTATCTAAAGGTTATAAGTTTCTACTTAACTGTTTGTTCTTTATCTAGATCCTTAAAGGCTATCTTAATAGCTTCTTTAAATTTATCATAATTTTTAAAGATTTTCTTAGTTTCCTTTTCCTTATCTTTTAGTTTATTATTTTTAAGATAGTTTTAAAGTGTTAGCTTAAACTAGTTGAGAGTATTTTCTATAAGTAGATTAGTAGTAAATAGTACTTTATTATATTTATAAGTTAGTTCTTTTTTATAATATTATATATAAGCTTTAAGTTAGATTAAAAATCTTTAAAGTATTTCTTTCATTCTATTATAAAGGTTAAGTTTTTTAATTTTTACTTAGCTTAATCCTTCTTTTAACGTTTCTTTCTATAATTATATAATCATAACTTATAATTAAGCTATTTTGTTGACTATATCTTATTAAATGATTATTCTAGCTATTAAGCTTAGTTAAAGTAGATTATTTAAAGAACTTAAAGTTGATAAAATAATAGTAGATACTATCTTAACTGTTTAGTTATTGCTTATAAGATACATTATCAACCTACTAAATAAGAGCTTTTAACATATAATGATCCTTTTTATCAGTATGTTGATAGATTGTCACAGCCAGAATTCAGGCCGCCGTCAAGAGCCCCACGGCAGGCATTTCACAGGAACAAAGTCACATGCAGATAAGATAAGATCGGCTCACTAGGAGTCGTTCGAGGATCAGTGAGCCATCGTGAGCAGCAGTAAGCTATGGTATTCTATAGTTTTATATAAGACCACACTCATGACCATAAGCCTAGAGATGAAGA